>NC_085011.1:31016568-31316568 GCF_963854185.1 Sardina pilchardus | reverse complement strand
CATTTCACCATGTGGACAGTTAACAGGATTTTTTTTTTTATTTTACCATATATCATTTTGTATGTGAGGACCATCTATCCAAAATGTGGGCTTGTTGCTGAGTTTCTTTATTTATTAGATCAGTGGGAATGAGCCTGGAGGACCTTCCTCGAGAGTTGAGGAGAGAGGTTGAGAAGGGGCCTATATGCTTGGTATGCAGTCCTCTGTGAGAGACAAAGAGCATCAAGGTGGATCAGTGGTTTGTCTCCATGTGATCTGGGAAAGAAGTGGGAAAATGAATGTCATGAAGGAACATTAAAAAGGGGGGGGGTTCTAAAATTCAGTGCATTGCCGGATGCAGAAAAGGTTGAGATCAGGTATTTTAAAAAGATACTTGATGAGTTATCTCCTTTTCATGAATACGTCTTGGATCCAGGCAATAGCATTGTGAGCCCTCATACCTTTTGATGAATACTTTTATGTGATGGAAACATGCATGGTCATCTTCATCAAGTGAAATACCTGCTCTAAACTGCATCTGACGCTTTTTCTGCATCTGAGAATGCACTGAATTTTAGAAACCCCTTTTTTCTTGAATATGTTCTGTTATGACTTTCATTTTCCAACTTCTATGGTGGTGTAGAAAACTGTTTCAAAGATGGCAAGCTAAATCCTCTTGCTGCATGTCTGATCAGTCAGTCTTATGTGTGTATATTTTCCTTGATCAGTTTATTTTGCTAAATAAGATTTGGGACTCGGTTAAAAAATATATGACCTGAGAACAGTGAGAAGAATTTTTTTTTTCACATGGATATTTAGTATAGCCTACCATTGGATAATGACTTAATACATAGGCCTAAGCTTAAAGGGATATTCCGCCATTTGTGGAAATACGCTCATTTTCCACCTTCCCTCGAGCAAAACAATCGATATTTACCTTGTTCCCGTTCATCCAGCCATTCTGTGAGTCTGGCGATACAACTTTTAGCTTCAGCCTAGCATAGATCATTGAATCGGATTAGACCATTAGCCTCTCGCCTGCTAGCTTCATGTTTAAAAGTGACTAATATTTCTGGTAATTTTCCCATTTAAAACGTGTGTCCTCTCAAGTTAGAAAGTGCAATAAGACCAACTGAAAATGAAACCTGCCGTTTTTCTAGGCTGATTTGACATGGAACTACATTCTCATCTGGCGTAATAATCAAGGCAACTTGCAGCTACTGGTACTACTACTGCTTGATGTCTATGGGGACTATTTTCAGATGCTGCGTACGATATCACTGCGCCTATGGTACGTTTGCAAGTTGCCTTGATTATTACGCCAGATGAGAGTGTAGTTCCATGTCAAATCAGCCTAGAAAAACGCCAGGTTTCATTTTCAGTTGGTCTTATTGCACTTTCTAACTTGAGAGGAGACACGTTTTAAATGGGAAAATTACCAGAAATATTAGTCACTTTTAAACATGAAGCTAGCAGGCGAGAGGCTAATGGTCTAATCCGATTCAATGATCTATGCTAGGCTGAAGCTAAAAGTTGTATCGCCAGACTCACAGAATGGCTGGATGAACGGGAACAAGGTAAATATCGATTGTTTTGCTCGAGGGAAGGTGGAAAATGAGCGTATTTCCAAAAATGGCGGAATATCCCTTTAAGCAACAAAAATATTGTTTATTTTTGTTCAAGTCCAACAGACCAGTGCAATTTTTGCCATAAAGTGTAGCAATACCATATTTAGAAATAGTACATTTTGTCTTAGTACACATAGTACACATTTGTCACATTTTGTGACAAATGTGTCTTCTGAAGGCCTAAACAGAGCCCAGCCAAGAACTCCAATAACATTTTGATCAACTTTGAGGGACTGCTATGACCATGCAGGATCATCCAGACTACTACTGGTGATTTTACGGCATTCTATTCCTATTTATGCACCAGCCTGCAAAATTTGAGCCTCCTACAAATTCTAGTTCTTGAGCAATGAGCTTGTGAACTTTGACAAAAAAAGAGGCAGAACAAATTTGACACCCCCCTCCCCCCGTAAAACTGGCTGTTACTTGAAAAGTATTGATCTTAGCACAAAACCATTTTACAGAGTGTCTCCTGGGTAACATAGGTGCACATGGTATTTTTTTCAGATTTTTTTGAGACGCAAGTGCGTGCGCTCTAGTTGATTTGACGTGGAATGACCCTACTGTGATATCCTGTTAATAGTGTGTCACCTGTTACAGAGACGGTTTATAAAGCGAGACGCCAAATATGAGGGTCAATTCCGGTTTCCCTGTGACGTAGTGCCACTCCCATTTAGGAGGCAAACGGGAGAAATAAACCTTATCTCGGATTATGACCATTCCCTTAGCCCTTCATTCAGCAATGCAAGTAACGAACCCATATTCTACAAGGCACACGTCTTTCCTAACATTCCCACATTGAAATCGTTTTTTCCAGCGAGATAAATACATAGAAAAATAACTTTGTTCACGACCTGTCCCTCCTGACCTGACCTGTCTCCGCTAATTGCGCAGGCCACCTGTTATCAACGGCACACTGCTTCTGCTGCTTCTACACTGGTCTAAACCGATTACTCGTCACTGATCACGGCCAGATAGGAGGCGGAAGTGAACACCATTTCATTCCATTGAAAACCCCCTTTATGATTCATCTTAGTAGCTATACGATCTTTGCCTGTTACCTTGAGTTGAGTTCATGAAATTGTTGTGTCCCTTTAAGGGGAACTGGGGGGTGGAGTTTACGTGTGTGCGTGTGTGCGTGTGTGCTTGTATGCGGTTCTGAGTGTGAAGTTGGACATGGAATTAGGTGCGGTGAATTACTGTTATAAGCGTGAGTTGTGGCTGTAACAGCAACTCGGTTGCTATTTGTTTAATAGGGATGTAACGGTATGAAAATTTAACCCCACGGTTATAGTGACCAAAATTATTCGGTATTATCGCGGTAGTTTAAAAAGATTGTGTACAATATGTTAAGAAAGCACTGATAGGTGTACACAAGCTGAAATAGTTTCAAAAAAGTGTGACAGTGTTTATTATATTAAAAATATAGGCAAACCCTTATTGCCTTCAGCAGGATACCGATCATTCTCAGCAGTAGTCTCTGCTCAACCCTCCACACACACAGAAAATGGCTTGTCTTGTTCTATTGCATATTTTGAATTCATCAACTTTTTATATTTTGCTAATAGTTTATAATATTTTAGGATCTGCATAATTACTTATAGCTAAAAAAGTCAGTAATTTGAATACTTCGTATTGATTTTTAAACTATTACACTTGTCTTTAATGACATTACAGGGGTGTTGTGTAGGTCTAATTGAGTGCCTGTCCCTTTAAGAGAAGAGATACGTGAAGTAATTATATTAACCTTCATTCGGTTTTAGGAAAGTACTAGTCACCCATAGTTCAAGGATATCCGTTTTCATTGAATAACATGAATGTTCAAAAAATTAATAAAGTCAAAGAAATTATTGCTGGGATCATAGAAAAGATAAGTGTCTTGCAATGTTAACTTCTATGATTTTGGTGAGCACAAGGCTAGGCTACATTAATGATAGACATGACGTGTGAGCTAACGGGATAGTTTTGGAACTTTCTCAAGATGTAAAAGTTTGCCAATGGGCTGTGTAGTTTTTTTCGGAAATTGAATTTTAGCACAACAGTAGGGCTAAATGTACTTAATTCTATAGCCTATGTAGGTAGTGGCATTGTGCTCACTTTTTCCTTGGTTGGACATTTTAGATTGATTTGGAGTTTGGTATCTGTTATGTCCAACCCAGCGCTCAACATAAAACTTCACGGCATTCTCCTGATAACGTTAGTGGAATAGATTTAATGTGAACGTGTAGGCCTTCATAAAAAGACGCAGAGTGGCTACTTTGGGGTGAAAATGTTGCGCCCTTTAAAAGCAGGCGTAGCCTTATCCAAATCGTGGTTAAATCCATCAATAAGACAACAGAATTAGTAAGGTAAAGTTTTGTTTCATAGTAGCCTACCAGTTTGTGTCAAAAGCAGGCTCGGATGAAGCTGGGAGGAATTAAACACACGGTTACCACACCGTAGTATCAACCGTGATAATAATGATATTCCAAATGAACACGGTAATTGTTATCGTCAATATTTTTATCATGGTTTACCGTCACACCGGTAATCGTTACATCCCTATTGTTTAATAAATAAAGCTCGGAGGTTTCCCTCAAGTGTCTGGAGTATCACAATACTTTGTCCACGCTAGCTGCTTTGTTTTGCACTGAGGTGATACCTGCTGTGATATATGCGAATTCCTTGTTGCATAGCTTGCACACAACCATGCTCTTATCGACGCTTCCATCCGTTCGTTTTTTGTAACAACATTTCCCATCCACGGGGCCAACCAACGCGGTCACATCAGCTTCTTTGTCCATGTTCACTGTGCCACTGTGGTTTGTTGTCTGAACTCATGCGCGTTACTTGGTGCTCCAGTATAATCGGTCCGTCTGAAACTCATCCAGTGAGAAACGTTCCGCGGTGCAAAAATAAATAGGCATGCGATTAAAATGCGTCAATTTTTTTAACGCATTAATGTTTGTGTAATTAATTAATCTTAATTAACGCGTTAAAGTCCCAGCCCTAATTTATTTATGAGTAGTATGTTGTTCATGTTGCAATCATTACTTGGAGCAATTCAACTATGAACCATAAAATATGTGTTAAGATTGGATATGTGCAGCAAACAAGTGACTCTCTTACTCTTCCATTGACTTCCATTGTATTAAAACAGCACCCCATGTGGTGCAAAGTGGTACTGCAGATCCAATCCAAGTTCAGTGGATTTATAGAGAATATTTTCCAAAAATCATATCTCAAATAAAGAAACTCAGCAACAAGCCCACATTTTAAACAGATGATCCGCACATACAAAATGATATATGGTCAAATTAAAAAAGATCCTGTTAACTGTCCACATGGTGAAATGATAGGACGAAAATGGGCTTTTTGAAAATCAAGCCCAATTAAAACAAAATGCTCTGACAATATGACAACGATTACAACCAAAGTTGATGCATGGACATGACCTTATAGTCCATATATGAGTGGGAAAAAAACCTGATGAAATTTGTGGCACATACCTTTCGAATGAGAAGCCTTCAAAAGTGATGATGTCTTTTCACATAATGAATTTATAGCCATTTTCAGAGCTTTGCAGAGGGGAAATTACACAAGACACGTCTCATCTGATTAGATTTCTTAATTTAATTAAGAGTAAATAATGTTGCAAGTTGACCAAAAAGGATTGTTCACCATAATGCTTAAAATGACTTGAAGCTTCAAAGGGCTGTAGATTTTAAACCATTAGTGATTCAGGTATACTATTTCAGACTTGTGCATAGGTTTAGTCTACAAACACCTGTGATTTTTTTCAGATTTTTTCGGAGAGGGTCACTTTCCAGCACTGGTTGATTTGACATGGAATGACCTAGATGCAACTGCTAAAGACAATCTTGATAAGCCCATACAACTGCAGGAGATTGTTGAGGCCATTAATAAAATGCAAAGTGGCAAATCACTGGGGCTTGATGGCTATCCTGTGGAATTTTACAAAAAGTTTTCTTCTCAACTTGCTCCCATCTTACTTAAAATGTTTAATCACTCTTTTAATCAGAATTACTTACCACAGACTTTGACTGAAGCATCCATCTCACTTCTTTTAAACCCAGGCAAAGACCCACTTGATTTTTGGTCCTACCGACCTATATCCTTGCTAAATTCAGATTACAACATTTTGGCTAAACTTTTTTCCTCAAGATTGGATAGTGTAGGATCCCAAATCGTCTCAATGGAACAATCTGGATTCATGAGAGGCCGTCACTCCTTCACAAATATACGCAAACTCCTAAATGTTATTCACTCACCAGCATCCAGGGGGACACCTGAGGTTGTTGTCTCCCTGGATGCTGAAAAAGCATTTGACAGGGTTGAATGGTGTTATTTATTTGCTGTCTTGGGGAAGTTTGGTTTTGGATCAAATTTCATTTCTTGGACCCGCTTATTATATACTGCTCCTAAAGCATCGGTACACGTCAGGGATGTCCCCTCAGCCCTTTGTTATTTGCATTAGCTATTGAACCGCTATCAATTAAGTTCAAAACAGCCCCCGATATCCTTGGAATTCATAGGTTAGACACTGAGCACAGAGTTTCTTTATATGCAGAGGATCTGCTTCTTTATATTTCAGATCCAGTGTCGTGTGTTCCTAATATTATTAATATCCTAAATGACTTTGGGCGGTTCTCAGGTTACAAACTAAACCTTTCCAAAAGTGAATGCTTTCCTGTCAATAATCTTGCCCTTCATATATCAGACAATACACTCCCTTTCCGTATGTCAAGGACTGGCTTTAAATACTTAGGGATACAGATCACCCGTGTTTTCTCTGATCTTTATGAAAATAATTTGAAACCTCTCTTACTCAGATTTAAGGCGAGACACCCCAGGTGAATAGGGAAATTTTTTTAACTTAAAGATATCTTCATGACACTTTACCAGTTGAATACTCACATCAATAGGAGAAAAAAATGTATGGCAAGTTTTCTTTAACCCTCTAACCGCCCAAGGCGCCATACGGCGACAAGCAACATCACTGATTAAAACAGACGGTAGATCCGAGTAGGGTGACAAATCGCCTTTGTACTCTCCACCACTAGTTCACTGTAAAAAATGTAACTTGCAAAATTGTAGAATGAACAAAGGATTATGAGTTGAATGAACAAGTGTCCCTTGTAATTGTTCAAGTAACTTAAAAAAAATATTTGCAACAGTTTTCCTTCGCCACAAGTTGAAAGGAAGTAAAAAATTAAGTTGAGTGAACTTATATTTTCAAGTGCTGATTGACGCCATTCAGCATGTCCCTGCACATGCGCACTTCTCTGCTTTTACGTTAGAAAATTTTGCGGTCGTTTGGAGTGAGGAGTGAGAAGCCAGCATACTGTGGCAGTTTGATTGAAGGTAAGATAGACTATCTGTCTCTATATCTCCAATGTTAACTTATTATTATATGTATTAAGTTAAATCACAAAGAGTCAAAATGTGCATGCCAGAGTCGTCTTGTTAGTATTTGCCAAACTTTTTAGACAGTTCTAACGTTATCGCATTGTCATATGCTAGGTAAGTTAAATGAGCGGCAAACAAATGTTTTAACGCCGAAAATGTTCCTCGCAAATGTGCAAATCAGTTTAAACTGACAGCTTATACAAACGGTAACTTAAGTGCCTAGATATATTCTCTGTCCGTGCCCATTTTTGTCGTTGTTGGCACAGTCTCATGGCGTGGCACATACATACAGCAGTATGAACGAACTCCCCGAGTCCCGAGGCAAGCTCGGATGTTTCACTGGTCTACGGTGGGTAGGCTATCGGTTGTGGTGGGTTGTGCACTGAGTAGCTAGCTCTTTACTAGTGGTGAAGGTCGAACTTAAGCGTCGGAGTCAGTGTAGGCTACTATATGATATATTGATATTGATGTACTGATATGTTTTAATCAGGCTAGCCTTTCATGTCGAGATTAACTACTGATTTAGCCAAGTGAGAGTGCGCCACAATTACTAATTTAATTAGGCAAGGCATGCCCAGGCAAGTTCAATGCACAGCCGTTCACTTCGTAGCCTACATTTGGCAAGCTAATCTGCATCCTTGCTGGAATTGCATTGTAGCCTACAAAAAAGCAAACTAGCTAATTGTTCTGTTCAGTTATTGTACTAATAACATGAAATTTGCCAATGTTAAATGTATTAAGCTTATTCATGGGTTTCATCAGGTCCCCTTCCACAGGTGTATTAATCAAGCACCATGCACTTTACTTTCGTAATCTAGGTGCTTGATTTCATACACCTGTGAAAAGGGACCTGAGGAAACCATGAATAGTGACCATTTACCTGTATCATTTGTTGTCAAAAGGTGACAAATAGAAATATGTTTATATTTATGTATGTTTTGGTTTGTGATTTGCAGATTTGGAATGCAATGCAAACTATGCAAGTTTGAACATCCCAGTACCGCAGTACTCCTGAAGCACTACAGGTTGTGCCACTACCAAGGGCGCTCTTGGCCACTGCCTTGTCTCTACCCTGAGTGTCCCTGCACTTTCAAAACCACAGGTGCGTTGAAGTGTCATTTATCAAGAGCACACAGAGCAATTCCACAACGAGCAGCCCAGTTGGCTTTTACCTGTGAGATCTGTGATTTTAGAGAGATTTGTTCACCAAAAACATTTTTAAGCCACATCAAATCTCACTTGAGGAGACATGAATCATTGACTGTCAAACACAGCAGATCTAGTATTTATTATGATGTTCGAGTGTATTGTGAGGTTTTGAGTGTAAACTGTTGTATTGTGAAGAAGTGGCTTCGCTAATTGTTCTTTCCTTTTATTCACACAGAACATGTTGTTCCGTGTTATTTTGGGTCCTGATAACATCAGGAGACTCAATGTTCCTGAAGCCTTGAACTCAGTCAATGACTTGAAAGACATATTGCGCAAAAATCTCCAGCTGGAGCAAGATTTCGTTATCCAGTTTGAGGATCCAGAATTTGGGAATGAGCTCTGTAACCTTACAGACGTATCAGAGCTCCCACCTGAAAGAGCTGTTTTAAAAGTGATCAGCAAAGCACCTTCTGTTTCTGATGATGTTGCTTCCATGTCCTCATTGGACACTGCAAGTATGGGGTCCTCACAGTCAACAACCTCCAGTCAAAGTTCAAGTTTGCCTCTAAGAAGGCATGAAAATTCAGAGCAATGGCCCTCTCCCTTCCCTATTCCAACATTCTCTTACGACATAGAATTGAGACTTGCCAAAGCGAATGACTAGTACAGAGAAAACAGCACACTTTTAGATCCTCCAAGAGAGATGATCAGTGCTATGTCAACTGCCATAGTTAGTGCTATGTTTTCCTTCAAAGCATACCCATCAAAGAAGGAAGTGGAAGAAGTTGCTATGGAGTTGATAAAAAAGCACCCATGTTTGAAGGATCCAACTGTGGCTGGAACCTGTTATGATAGCTGGGCCATGAGACTCTACTACAAGATCGGAAATTACCGCAATAAACTAAAACAAGCAGGTTGCAGCGAAGTCATGGTCAACAAAAAGAGACCAGGCAAAGAATCAGGAAGGAATCGTTTGAAGAAGGCAAAGCGCTGTGAAATAAACTTTCTCCCCGACATTCCAGCTGGACAGTGCAACGATTCTCTCTTAAATGAAAAAGCTGCTTTACAGGAACAGATGAAGAAGAAAAATCACAACAATGCATTAATCAGTACCAAAATGGAATTGACTTTCTCATTGAGAAGGAAGGAAATTGTAGATGAAGAACCCATGATAGCTGATGTTCTGACACAATGGCCAGCGTTGTTTCTGGAAGAACAGGTATGTGCCTAAATCTTCAAGGTTCATTCTGATGTACTGAATCCTCGTCATTGAATGCCCTAATAAATGCTGATTGTGTTCCTTAGGTTTGCTTAGAGTTTCACAGGATTACTGGCGTTCCACTCAAGGAGACATTTTTCTCATCCCTGGATGAGTATGCACCAAAGATCATCAAAATGTTCAGGTCGCGAAGTGGATCCTTCGGCGAGGATTTGAAGAGTCTTTTGGACAAACTGGACAATCAAGTAAATTACTTTTTGATCTGTTCTTCTCTTTGCATATTAGTGCTCACTTGTGCCTCTTTTGTAAGTTCTTAAAAAGGCAGAACTTGAAAGTCTTTTATGATTCTGGTACAGTTGTACATCTCATTTTTGAAGGTAGGGTTGTGGTTATTGCCAGGGCTGGACTGGGACCAAAAAACGGCCCGGGCATTTTTGGCCATAGTGGCCCACCATGATAATTTACACGATAAAATATACTGTATATGCACACTGTTTTGTTTGTAAAAAATATTTAAGTAAACCGGAGTAGCCTGCATGAAAGCGAGTTGGCTAGCCTACCCTTGCTAAAAAAATATTAATTATTATTATCACTCACTCACTCACTCACTCACTCACACACTCACACACTCACACACTCACACACTCACACACTCACACACTCACACACACACACACACACACACACACACACACACACACACACACACTGATGAGGTTGTGCACAAAACTCATATGCTATTAAATGCTTCACTAAATAAAACCTGCTGTAATTTCCTATGTTGAGCATTTGCACAGTTTTAGCCAACAATTCACCTTGATACTATTTAGTGAAGAATGAACATGTATAGGATAGTACATCCCAAACATTTTCATTGTTAATTCCATGGGCTATCACCATTCCTGTTTCATTCCATGCGTCTGACTGCATGCCTGTGTGTAGCCTGTGTCTGCTTGTCTGCGCAAATAAATTTAACAGTTTGCTTGTTGTACTGCGTCAAGATTGACAACAATTTCGAGGAGGGTCGGTATTCACAATTTCGACCAATCGTGATTTCAGAAGGTTGATGGCGTTCTTAAGCTGACAACTCGTTAATTTGATGGGTAGGCCTATCGCAATTCAAATGCACGCGAGAGGGGTACACACGAGACACACAAAAAGACGCGCTCACACTATAAAACTTTGTGCTGAATCCTACATAGTAGAACAAGCAGGGGGAAGCAGCAGTCGCAGATGTTCGTTGTACTCCCAAAAAGTTCAGCCAACATTTCGGCTACTTTCTTACCTGACTCACAGTAGCTATTCTGACCTCCTCCTCAATCTGTCCCTGCTGGGTCACGTCTCTCACCTCTTCCTCCTCCTCCGAATCAATTTGAATAGCTACTCCTTGCTCTGTGTAACTATACTCTGTTGCACACTCGCGTGTGCCTCTCTGAAGCCTGTGACTCGTTGCTGCTTCTGCACTGCTGCTATGTCAACTTGTGGTGGAAAACATTTCTGTAATTTTAGCAAATTTTTGCTGCATCCACTTGTAGGCTTTTGCCTTTTAACTCGCAACTTCTCTGCGCCCCCCTTGCGCTTTTGTGGTTTGTCTTTGTACATTTTCATATACGGACGGTCTCAATTTCTCTCAAACTCCGGTCGAACTCCAGTCAAGAGGGAGATGAGGCCGGGAGGGAAACAGGGAGGGTCCTGAGATTTCATTGGACTAGCCCAATGTCCATTAAGGCAGTCAACCAATGGGCCGCGATTCGCTACCGTTGCGGCTGTACGCTATATAAATCAGCCTAATATTTTTTTTTCATTTTGTTATTATTAAATTATGACAGCCTCGGCCCAAATATATGCGTCGGCCCACCGGGCATTGCCCGGTATGCCCTATGGCCAGTCCATGCCTGGTTATTGCTGTAATCATTTGCATTTACATCACCACAACACTTCATCCCTTCAACACTTCACAACACTGATCTTTCCTTTTCAAATTCATTTAAGTGATATGCTGTAGCATATTTGTGTGTTGATGTAAAAATATAACTGCATGTGTTTATGTTTGGACATTTGTTTCCTACTGCTGTCTTTCAGACGACCAATGTGGTTGCGCATAGGAAGACAACTGTTCTACGAGGCCTGCCTTTCTTTTTGAGAGAGAATCCTGATTCTTTCTTCAAGTCTTGCCTGTGGGGTGTCCTACGAAGCAAGTTAGACAAATCTAGGTTATCTAGACATATCGAGGCTGCACAAAGCCTTAACTCGGGTATTAAGTTAAATGATCCTACGACAGCAGGTATGTGATAAATTTGTCAAACTAGGCTTTCAGCTCAGATCTGTGCGCGTTCTCGTGGTTGGGGTGATTTTGACCAATCGGTAAACGTGGAGACGCGCAAGACAGCCTAGGTTTAAAAACGATTACTTCCGCATTTATGAGCGGTAGCGAAATCTAGGGTGGTCTTTTTTAGTGTCTAACCTATAACATCAAAAAGTCGATGGTCATCAGATATTGCATGGTATGCATGTCCATAGTAGTGACATATTTGCACGCACAACATACTTAAAAGCGCCTTCGAGAGTCAAAATGTTTGCAGAGGCGGGGCCGAACCTGTTCAAAGTATGACAAATTAGCACACGTGAGATAACTTCGTTGTTCAAGATAATGGATTGGTTAGAATTGGTCAGAGGGCGGTGATATTTCACGATTTGAGCTATAACTAAGCACATAACCCGCTCCCGAGCAGGTTTGGTTGCGAGCATAAGATACCATTGTGATACAGCGACGCTAAAACAAATCCACTTTCGTATGACAGCATACCCTGGTTTTGAGCGCAACATACCTCGCTAAGCCACTAATCGAGCTTCGTAGGACACCCCACTGGTAAGCAACACTATTCTAGCTGCATTGCAATCAATTTAAATGCTTCATACTTGAATGCTTTAAATTACTTCAACTAGTAGACCGATATGCCTGTTATCAGGAGATAATACCTGACACTTTGATGCGACAGGCTGGCATTTCAGTGCTATTTTGTTAGAGTTGTTGGTTCCCTCCGTTGCCTGTAGGGTCTGTCCACTGAGACACAAAATTGGGTTGGTTGTTTCAAATGGTATGTTTGTGATGTGCTTTTCCTGCAGGATACTGATGTTGATGTGGAAGATGCAAACCTAAAGGGGGTCAACATTGGAATCTTATCAGTCATTGAGGATGACTTGGCCACAGCTGACAGCAGTGCGAATGTATTAGGTTTTTCTCTCATTTTGGAGGAACAAATTGTACTTGATGATATCCGAGACCTTCAGACCGCCATGGCCTTGCTCTTTGGACTGTTTTATGCGTTGAATATGAAATATCCAGAGAACCTCAAGTACACATTCGAAACCCTCCAGAAGGTATTCATGCATCTGGACACAAACCTTTCTGCAAGAATCCTCTCCTTCAGGAACAAAATGTTGAGGTCCTAAGAAAGAGGTATACCGGATAGAGTGGTGGTTGGAGTTTTAAGTTCTGTTTTTGGTATTTTCTGGACTTGCTTGAAGCCTGTGTGCTGTTTGAGTTTTATTGGGGATATTATCCCACTGCCCCCATTTACCTTGCCACCATCAGTGTGCAGGTCCCATGTACATTTGAGTACATTGGATAGATTTGTAAAAGCATGTGTTTTCAGCGTTCTATTGTAAACACGTAAGCTTATGTGTGTTTTGTCGAAAGCAAGCCAAGCTTGTTTTATGCTACTTTGGCTACTTCACACTGTTTGCTCAGTAGGTTTGAGACAGATTTTATTTTTTGCCACTTTTACTGCCATTTTCATACTATTTTAAGCCTATACACAAAGAGAAGGTAATACTTTTTATATGATCATATTTTATGTTTCACTGTGACAATATTAATCTGCTGATTTGTCCTCACTGTTAGAAGTCTAATTTGCCAAGTCATAAAGAGAAATGAATATACAATGTTCACTTGTTCCCAAACACAGAGAGAAGGCAATATTTTTTATTTTTATTTTATATAAATGGCATATCTTACTTGTACCACTTAAAAAAAAAAGTATATGCTAAATTGTAAAGTTGTAAAGACAAATAAAGATGTAATTTTACCATTTCATTACTGGTTGTACCTTATATTGTTACAGCGAGAGACAGAAATGTGAAGTGAAGTAGAACTACAAGTGTTGAAAGATCTGTGTTCACTGAACTTAGAATACTGTACGTGTGACTTACATTTTTAAGTCACACTTTTAGTCAAGCCAACTTAAAAATGTAAGGCAACCAGCTGCCAAAGGATTTTGAGTAAACTCAACTTAGAAGAGCAAGTTAGCTCATCATGGCTCTAAGTTAATTGACATTAGTATTTCAAGTTATTTCAACTTAATAATTTGAATGGACTGAACTTGTTAAATAAAGTAAAGTCAACCTAAAATACACATCTGTGTTAACTCAAAAGAACAAGTCGGCTCAACTGTTTGGCCTAAAGTTGAGTTTACTCAAAATCCTTTGGCAGCTGGTTGCCTTACATTTTTAAGTTTGTTTAACTTAACATTTTTTACGGTGTTGGCAGACATCCAGAGCTTCGATTCAGGCCCAAATTCGAGTAAAAAAAATTTCAGGAAGTGCCTGTATTACTCGCGAGAAACAAAAAAAAAGACGCATTTCCTGTTTATAACGCGGAAGTGAAATGCGCGATCGCTATGCACAAATTGAAGCAGAAAAACGGCAAATGTTAAAAAACAAAGTCGTGTGTTATGAAGTCTTGGGTCTGCCATTCACCTAGGGGTGTCACGATACCAAAAAATCAGTAGTCGGTGCCAATACCAGTAAAATTACACGATTCTCGATGCCAAATTCGATACTATCGTAAAAAAAAAAGGATTTTCTAAAATCCCATGTACTTAATGAATTTCTTTATTGAAATATTTGCAGAATACTGAAATATAATTTCTATAACATACAGAGCATAACAGAATACAGTATCCAATTGCGAGCATATCACATAGGCTTACATATATTTAATTAAAACACTTTTCTAATGGATTGTATAAAAACCAACAACATGCATCGCCTTTTTATCGCTCTGCTTTCATATAATGTGAATGATTTTTTTTTACAAGATGTAAAGTCTTTATTTGAAACACACACACTGTAACTATTTATACATTCTATATGAAATTTCTGATCTTCATTAGCAGCAAACTTTATGCAGATTATAGCCTACTATTCATATTACAACTCCACCTCTTAAATTCAGCTGTCTGGTTGAAGCCTCAACATTTTGTAAACAAAGTAGCAGGCTAAGCTTATCATACAGGTTGGACTGTTCAGTTTGCCCACATGTGTTTAAGTTTCAAGGTAAGCTACTTTTTCTCCTTGGGACAGAACCTTTTAAGTCTTGGAGTTGAAAAACATTGGTATTGAGATGGTCAGTCAACTTGAATGCAATTGGTTTTAATGTCTGCAGCATAGACTAGCTAATGATGCTAACCGGATTTTAAACAGCAATTTAGCTAGTCGTCTTCTGTGCATCATTGCGTTCACGATTGTGAATGTTTTATTTGGATTAAATGTGCATGTCGTGGGCGGGTGTCCATTGAGCACGTACGAGAGCGGGCCAAGGAGAACAAGTTTACTTTTACTTTACTGTTTGGTAAAGTTGCACGTATAATCTACAAAAGTTGCGGAAGAATATGCTTCCACCCGGACAGCGTCAGTTGCATCAGTACGACCACGCTTCCAGGAATGATCTGGTTGGTTTTCATGGAGACAGACGCTGTGTGCACGGAGGAGAGAGGCTGTGTGTGTGTGTGTGTGTGTGTGCATGAGAGACAGACGCGTGAGTGACAGAGAGGGAGAGCAGGGAAAGGAAATTCAGCTTAACGAATGTTGCGTGTTTTTCAATAGGCCTACCGTTAAAAAATAGGTAAATAAATAAAAACAAACAATATGTGGCGGCCGGTGCTGAATCTGTGGCGCATCGCCACAAATTAGTCTATGTGTGGGAAACACTGTTAGCCTATTGCCCCCATCAGTTCCGGAAGAGTCGCAGCACCGATGCTTATGCTGGCGTCGGTGCTTACGGTGCTTCAAAAAAATAGGCATCACCGGTGTTTTTTCATTTTAGAATCGAGAGGTATCTCAAGTATCGGTTCTCGTGACATCCCTACATTCACCTACTCTGATTCTGAAGGAGAATATCTGCCTTTTGGAGATTATGATTGGTCGTTCATTGGCAGTGACAGTCAAAATGCGTCTGTGAATGGAGGTGGGTCTTTGCGTGTGTACGTCAATGTTTACCTGCAGCAATGTTGACCAAAGGGTTCAAATAAGCATGGTGTGCTTGGTGCCAGTGATCATGACGATAGTGTCTGTAATTGACATGGTACAGACAGCAGGTCTAGTAAAAATAGGGCTCTGAAGAACTACAAAGTTATCCGCGATAGGAACTGATTTGACCAGGCTACTTTATTATATAGTAACACAGGGATTGTGGTAGGCTAATACTAATAGTTTACTATTGTTGGTTTACATGTGGCTGTGGTCCTGTTTGTTTGTTATGTCGGCGAAATTACAAAAATCTAAGTAAAACTGCTCAAATGTGTTCAACAATCAGTATTTACTGAAATGTGCATAATTTGACGCTATTGCCAATCTGTGACGTCATAATATGCAAATTAGAGTTTTTAGAATTTACTCCCTTTATAAACTTTAGTTCATACTCAATGATTTTCACATTTACAGTAGGACTTTATCTCTGACCACTTTCAAGCCATGGTCTTTTGAATTTTTTATGCAAAAATCCAAAAAAACCTGGGCGGTTAGAGGGTTAATGTAATGTTTAAATATGCTAATTAGGCTGTATCTTATTAAATATGCGCTAATTTGCATATTTTGATGCGAAGGATCTGACCATTGGAAAAAGCCAGGTTGAAAACTATTTTTTTGTTGTGTTAATATATCAAATAACAATAAACATTTACAGAGGGGATTATGAATATCTTCTTTTGTCTTCCAGTAAAAAGTGATTTTCGCCCTATTTTTAGGCATAAAAAGTTATATAAATCAGGCCAAGAATGCTATATTAACAAATCCCTCGGTAAATATCTTCCAAATATAATTAGGAATAAGACTGCAAAGTTTGGTGTATGTAGGTGCTGCAGAAGTGGAGATGCTTTGCATGGCGTGTGGGGAAAAACTCTTTTTGAGAAAACAGCCTTGAAACACAGCCAATGAAATGCGTTCTCAGCTTAGACTCGTCTTTGAACTTTCGCGATTGGTTGCTAATACAAAGGAAATGGCCATATTAGGATCACATAGCGTCTTGTGAGAAACAGGGCTTTCCACGGTGTCACGCGATATGATTTGGATCACATTCACGGTAGTACATGGCACTTTAGAATGGGAACTTTTGGTAAAATTAGGAGAAATATATAGGCGCGAGTAGACAAAATGTCATGAAATAAACACTTAAATGTGCAAATCGGACTTTGTTGTTGTAGTAGGGTGGTAGAATACATGCTAAGGTAGCAAACTAGCATAAAATCTGGAAATTGACTGATGCTAAAAAAATCGATGTTTTCACCTGCCGTGTCTCGCCTTAAAGGGATATTCCGCCATTTTTGGAAATACGCTCATTTTCCACCTCCCCTCGAGCAAAACAATCGATGTTTACCTTGGTCTGGCCAGATAAGAGTGTAGTTCCATGTCAAATCAGCCTAGAAAAACATTATTGCACTTTCTAACTTGAGAGGAGACACGTTTTAAATGGGAAAATTACCAGAAATCTTAGTCACTTTTAAACATGAAGCTAGCAGGCGAGAAGCTAACGGTCTAATCCGATTCAATGATCTATGCTAGGCTGAAGCTAAAAGTTGTATCGCCAGACTCACAGAATGGCTTGATGAACGGGAACAAGGTAAATATCGATTGTTTTGCTCGAGGGGAGGTGGAAAATGAGCGTATTTCCAAAAATGGCGGAATATCCCTTTAAAGCGATGGTCTGTCCTTTATTTATCTTTTAGGTAGAGTTAACTGTATAAAGATGAACGTCCTTCCTAGGTTTTTGTACTTATTTCAATGTCTCCCAGTCTTTTTGTATAAATCTTTCTTCCAGTCTCTGAATAAGTTACTCTCCTGTTTTTTTGTGGGCTGGCAAAAATCCTAGAACACGTAGAGAACTTTTGGAAAGACCCAGAGACCAGGGTGGCCTAGCACTTCCCAATATGGAAAAATACTACTGGGCGTCCAATATACAAAAAGTAACATACTGGTATCAGGCTCCAGAACTGGATTGGTGCAAAATTGAGGCAAACTCTTGCTTTTCTACTTCACTCTCTGTTTTAATCACAGCAAAATTACCATTCTCATCCAGCCCTGTGGTAATCTCCACTCTTAAAATATTGGCACAATTCAGACGAAAATTTAAGCTGAAAGAATTCTCTGTGTATAGCCCAATTTGTGACAATCATCTATTCCCTGCATCCAGTATTGACCATACCTTCACTTTGTGGCGTAGGAAAGGTCTAACTCTATGCTACCACTTTTATATAGATGGTCTTTTTGCCACTTTTACTGATATTTCTGAGAAATTTAATTTACAGCGGTCAGACTTATTTAGATACTTTCAGGTCCGCCATTTTATTCAAAGCCAGAGTCCATCATTTCCTGCTTTACCAACAGACTCAGGACTTGAGAAACTTTTGCGGACTCCAATTCAGCACAGGAGACTGATCTCAAACATTTCAAATATAATAACCTCCCTCCATGAAACGTCACTAGAGCGGCTTAGAACCAAATGGGCTGAAGAACTTGGGATGGAAATCTCTGATGCAGTCTGGGACCGCGCTCAGGCTAGAGTTAATGGCACATCATCCTGTGCCCGTCTCAGCTTGATACAGTTCAAGGTTTTTCATAGAATTTACTACACAAAATCCAAACTTGCTAGAATTTATTCTGATATTCAAGATAGGTGTGAGCGCTGTAATTCTACACCAGCAGATATGTCTCATATGTGTTGGACCTGTGCTAAACTAAGAGATTTTTGGTCATCTTTTTGCAACACTTTAGACAATGCTTTTGGTACCAAAGTGAAACCCTCTGCTGACATGGCCATCTTTGGAGTCTTGATTAACGAGATCTTGCTTCCCACAGATAAGAAGAATGTTTTTGCTTTTGCCTCTTAGCTAGCCCGTAGAAGAATAGCTCTACAGTGGAAATCTCCTGACCCACCTAAAGGGTCTGTCTGGCTCAGCGACCTAATGTTTTTCTTGAAATTAGAAAAAATTAAGTAATTCACCAGAGGATCAATAAGAAAATTTCATAACATTTGGGACCCGTTGATTCTGTATTTTGATAAGCTCAACACAATAGGGCCCTGATGTTTGTTTCAATCTAAGTGTAACTGAAGGCATGTAAAATGTAAGTATGAAATGCCCCCCTCCTTTATTATTCTATTTATCTATTTTATTTTATTATTTATTAATAAATATTTATTATTTATTTATTTTTTTAATTTATTTATTTACTTTTTTTATCAATTATTATTTACATTAATTATGTTACAGTTATCTTTATAATTATTATTATTATTATTAGGGCCCGAGCACCGAGATGCGGCCACTAAAGTGGCTGCACCGTAGGTGCAAGGCCCTATTGTTTTTGCTCAGTTTAAATTTCTTCTGGGCCACATTTTGCCTTTTTTCACCAACTTGGCATGCTCTAAAACTCTTGAAATTTGGCAGCTATGTGGAATTGGTAATGCTACTCAGTGACAGAGCTCTGGCCTAGGGCATGGCTCAGGGACTCTATAGCGCCACCTAGCGCATTGTCTGTTG
Source organism: Sardina pilchardus (assembly GCF_963854185.1). Lineage (NCBI taxonomy): Eukaryota > Metazoa > Chordata > Actinopteri > Clupeiformes > Clupeidae > Sardina > Sardina pilchardus. The sequence goes on along the minus strand of NC_085011.1, from coordinate 31,297,369 downwards.
TGGTTGACACATATATGCATATATATACATATATTCAGTGTGTTTGCTTGCTGCATTCTGCATGCTGTCTCTGCATGTGCACTCTAGGCAGATACTAATCATCCAAATGGCACTGCTGCCATCTAGCGGTTCGGATCGCTAGTACAGTCTGTTTACAAGCCTGAAACTCTGCCAGATCGTTCCCAAGCCCACCCAGGAGCCCTCCCCATTGAAAAAGGCAATTGACGTCTATAGACGTCAATGGCAGTCAACGTATGTGTCTAAATTGATGTTTAAAGACGTCAATGGCAGTGAATGAGTTAATCTGAACAACTTTTACATTTAAACTACATAGTGAATCTTAGAGGAATTTGAGTTATGATTATGATTATGAATTTTGCACATCATGTATTTTGAAACACTTCTCCTAGACGGTTTATCGAAATCATGTCATATCAGCACTAAAATGATCTTGAGGGGATCTCAAGAGGAACTGCGACCAGATTTTTGAATTTTCGAAGTATATTGAAATGCCGTTTGAATTATGGCGTCTTATTAAGAAACAGGAAGTTGGTGTTATAGGCAGAAAAAAGGCTATACATTGGCTGTAATTTGGCAGCTACATGTGGAATTGCTTCTGCTGGTCAGAGACAGAGCTCTGGCCTAAGGTGTGGCTTCGGGACTCTATAGCGCCACCTAGCGCATTGTCTGTTGTGGTTGACACAAACATTCACGAAAATTAACCAAATTTGGTGGGCTTGTGTGTTATTGCTGCCACTAGTCAAAGACAGAGCTCTGGCCGAGGGTGTGGCTTAGGGACTCTATAGCGCCACCTAGCACATTGTCTGTTGTGGTTGACACGTACATTCACGAAAATGAACCAAATTTGGTGGGCATGTGTTTTGCTATAGCTATTCAGAAACAGAGCTCTGGCTGAGGGTGTGGCTTAGAGACTCTATAGCGCCATCTAGTGTGTTACCTGTTGAAAAAACAACCAAAAACAATAAATACATTTGATCTGTTGGCCCAGTTCACAAATTAAAACGTGACATGGGGCGTGTGGAGTGACAGTAGTTGTTAAGCCTTATGTACGGAACGAAATGTCATCATAGCTGATAAATTACGCAGTCAGCTAAACGATGTTTTATATCAAACCAATCACTCTTTTTACAAATATGTTTCTGATGGTGTTTCAGTTCAGTGAATGCATAAGATGTGGTAGGCTATCGGAAACTCATTTCCTTTGCACTGTTGAATTTGAAGGAATTTAATATTCCATGTCAACGGTAACCGCTGTCTAGCCCCTTGCATGTTCCTACTTATGTAGGCCTAAAGTTTGTGGAGAACTACCAATCCATTTGCCATAGTTCGTAGACATTATTGGCAAAAATGAAGGCAAACTGAAACATGTTTCAAATCGTTCGCCTATGTTTGCGACTTTGAACGTCATCACCATCAGAAACATATTTGTAAAAAGAGTCATTGGTGATAGAAACAAGTACAACAATTTCTCAAAAAAGCATCTATATAAACGTAGCTCAGCTGGATACAGCTCGCAGTGCGACGCAGGCGGCCTGGGTTCGCATCCCACCATATGCAGCTATTTTAAAGGTGCACTTCTCACAGCTTAACCAATTTAAAAATGTAAAGATAGAACATTAGGCTTGTTAACTGTTAGTTACATAGTTCTTGCTTTAGATTGGGGGGCTGCAGAATTTACTACAAGCAGGTAAGAGTTCTCGCTTTAGATTGGGGGGCTGCAGACTTTACTACAAGTAGGTAAGAAATGTATTTTTTCACCATTAACAAGCTGCTTGTTAACACTAACAAGCTGCACATTAACTGTTAACAAATATGCTTGTAAGTAACTAATTGTTAACTGCTTGCTATGCACTGTTGATAGCTAATAAGCACATGTTATTCTAAAGCGTTACCTAAAAGGGTTGTAGTGTTGCAGTCTGTAGGTGACTAGGCTACTAGGGATTTCTGTTGGCATTTCCGAAAGCTCGCAAAATATTTTTTCTCTAGCTTACATTTCAGTCAAAACTATATGGGCTGGGCCACTTAGAGGTTGCTTCCGGGCCGCCTATTGAATGAGTAGAACTGTGCTACAGAATCAATCACACCGCAGTAATGCTATACAGCTGTAATACATTTCACGCAGAGCGTGAATCAGGCAACGCGTGAGGGAAACGGCCATCACAAAGTAACGCCTACTGTAGTGTCTCCTATTGTGGTAATTTTCAGGACTTTCGTCCCGGATAGAGATTTTGGCACACATCCCATGTTGTTCAATGGGGTCATATTAGTCTAGAACAGTTGAGATATTCTCTGCTTAATGAAGCGCATACAAATCTTACACAGGACCTAGACTATAGACAATATCTTCCAAAAATCATATCTCAATATGGGAACTCAGCAATAGGGATGTCACGAGAACCGATACTTGCGATACCTCTCGATTCTAAAATGAAAAAACACCGGCGATGCCTATTTTTTTGAAGCACCGTAAGCACCGACGCCAGCATAAGCATCGGTGCTGCGACTCTTCCGGAACTGATGGGGGCAATAGGCTAACAGTGTTTCCCACACATAGACTAATTTGTGGCGATGCGCCACAGATTCAGCACCGGCCGCCACATATTGTTTGTTTTTTATTTATTTATCTATTTTTTAACGGTAGGCCTATTGAAAAACACGCAACATTCGTTAAGCTGAATTTCCTTTCCCTGCTCTCCCTCTCGGTCACTCACGCGTCTGTCTCTCATGCACACACACACACACACACACACACACACACACACACACACACACACACACACACACACACACACACACACACACACACAGCCTCTCTCCTCCGTGCACACAGCGTCTGTCTCCATGAAAACCAACCAGGGGCCGGTTTCCCGATAACGTTCACTCTTAGCGAGCTACGAAGACTCCAAAGGTATAACTTACCAAAGTTGTTTACCTTTCTAGTCGTGGTTCCCGAACTATCACTTAGAAGTCTTCTTACGAAAAGCTCCTTACGTCCGACGTAAAAGGCACTGTCCACCAAGTAGGTGCTGAAATTGGTTGACATCGATTGCTCAGAAATCGATTTCTCACACACGCGGAGCTGCTTGACAGCGTTAAGACAGTGCGCTCCTTGCACACGAAAAACATTGCAGAAATATCGCCCCCAGGAAAATGTAATTGAAGGTGCATAAACTGACATACGATGATTAATAATAATAATAATATGATCTACCATGAATTTAGCAGTAAAGTTTCCACGAAGGGACGCGAACCCGCAATCTGCCGATGTGACCAGCTATAGATACCACCGTCTTTGCCTGCTACGCCATCCTTCATCACTTCCTACAATGAAAGCTAGGACATGATTTTAATCTGATTTCATAATAGTATTTAATCGTCTTTAATCACAGCTGATTGACCAGCAGACTCAATTAATTACTGATGTAATTCAGTGTTTAATGCCATTGGTTAACATTATCAATATAAGCAACCCCCCCCTACCCACACATTAAACATTGTAAAAGATGGCAGAGAAAAAGAGCAGGAAAAAGAGAGCACCAAGCTACACGGTGGATGAGACGGAGGTTTTATTAGAGGAGGTAAGCCTAAACAGGACTACCCTGTTTTCAAGTTTTAGAAACACGGTCTCCAACAAATCCAAAAGAGACCTATGGGAGGGAATAGCCCTAAAAATGGCAGCCTCTGGCTCAGGCGCGCCAAGAGACTGGCACGAAGTCAGGAAAAAGTGGCATGATATGGCCAGCAACGCCAAAAACCGGAGTGCAATGGTCCGCCGGGAACGGGAGAGGACGGGTGCTGGGCCCAGTTCAGTACCCCAACTAACCTCCCTGGAGGAGAAGGCCCTCAGCATTTTGAATGAGGAGTCGATCCATGGGGTGTCTGGAGGGATTGATGTACGAAGAGGTGATGCTGAGCGTGCATCTTGCTCCAGGGCCAGGCCATCGACACCCCCAAGTGCGTCGACATCCCAGGCCCAGCCTGCAGCAGTCTCCCCAGCCAGCACGGAGTCGCATGGATTCACCACTCCTCCACTAGCACGCACGGCCTCGCCGGAACGCCGTGGGCGAAAAACACACAGGTTGGCACCCTGCCGATGCAGCGAGGAGTTGGTGGACATTGAGAAGGAGAAGTTGTTGGTGCTCCGTAACATTGACCAACAGTTAACGGAGGCGAATGAAATCGCGCGCCAAACGCTCCAGCTGAAGAAGGCGAAACTGGAATTGGCCCAACAGCAGCACGCACTGGCAGAGGCGCAGTTCCAAAGACCCTCCATCTCGGTCCCAATTATACTGTCAGCCAATGGTAAGTCTGTTGTTCGTTTATACATTCTGATGTGTTTGATGTCCTCCCAGTTGCCAGACATTCACATTTCTTTTTTTTTATTATTTCTACAGATGCTGAACAGCCATAGTGACACCACCAGCCACTCTGTGTGGGTGTGTGGGGGTGTGTGGGTGTGTGTGGGGGTGTGTGTGTGGGTGTGTGTGGGTGAGGATTCTAATAAACAGTCGAACTTCAATGAGTTGTATGTCATTCTTGATGTGCTGAATATCTGATTCCCTTTTGCAACAAAACAAGTGTGTGTGTGTGACGTTAAATCTGCGCATTCAAATGGCAATCTAGGGGCACATTAATTTCTAACGACTGCATTTGCAAGAGTGTACCTGCCTTGAGTGTGAGTTGTGTGCGTTTACGATGTTTGTTGCTGAGCAGTGCGAGAAAAGTTAAACGTTAACTCATTGCACATTTACAGACGGCTGAGCCAAAGTAACGTGCAGAAAGAGCGAAGAACAGATAAAAGCCCTTAAGGCACAAAACAAGGAAAAGGGCTACAGGATGATGAGTTAAAATAATACAAAAAGGACAGACCATGAAAAAGGTAACCAGAGGACACTGCACAGGCACTTAAAAAGGGAGACCCTTATACTCAGTAGAAGTTTAAAATCACGTGTAATCAAATGGAGCAGTGGAATGATGCGTGGACCGGGCTAATATGTTTGTGCTGTTTTGTACAGGTGAGAGAGTTGGGCGGCTGAGTTCTGTAAGGCGGCGGAGCTGAGATTGATCAGTGCCCGCTTCTAGAGCATTGCAGTAGTCCAGTTGAGATGTGATGAAGGCATGGATGACTCTAGTGTAATCTGGAGCAGGTAGGCTTTGGTCTACTCTTAGCAAGGGTTCTTAAAAACTAAAACTATTTCCCTAACCACTGCACTGACCTGCTGCTCCAACTTGAAGGCACGAACTTGAAGTTCCAAATATTCATTACAATCATCTTTATATAGCACCTTTCCAACGTTTTATAACAACTACACATCACTTATACATAGAAAAGGGAAGAAGCTAAATATTCAATGTAAAAAACGATGCAAAGAATAATGCAAGTAGGAAAACTATACTCGAGTAAATCTTTCTTTCTCCACTCAGGCCTACTTCATTACAGCACTCACAGAAGCTTGAAAGACTGTGGGGTTTGAACTTGTACTTTTATTCATTAGTAGAATAATGAAATAAGAAAAACAAGGAACACGTGTCAAACACGACTAACTGAAGTGTGGCAGAGTTGAAGGCCAAAAAAAAAAAGAAAGAAAAAAACAAACATTTCAACTAAAAACATTTTCAATAAGCAAGCGCCTTGCTTGAACCCCGGCAGCGTGGAGAGCAGCCCTGGCATGATTAACCCCAATGTGCTCCTCATCTTCCTCGTCCTGGTCCTCCTCCTCCTCCACCACCTCCACCACCTCCTCCTCCGGCAAAGGTGCACCTCTTCGAACAGCCATGTTGTGGAGCATGGCTGTTACCACCATGACTGCGCAACAGCTGTGTGGCTTCATCCGCAGTCCTCCTGCCGACTTGTGCAGGCACCGAAAGCGCAGCTTCCAGCGGCCGATTGTGCGCTCTACCGCGAGGCGGGAGCGGACATGAGCGGCATTATATGCCTCTTCAGCCTGTGTCTCTGGATTGGCGACGGGGTTGAGGAGGTAGGTTCGGAGGGGGTAGCCACTGTCCCCGAGGAACACGCTCTGGCCAAAATGCCCTCTTTCAGCTTCTTCTCCCACCGTAGAATTGGCCCAGACAAAACTGTCATGGGTGCTGCCCGGCCACTTCGCCACCAGGTCAAGAATCACACCCCTGTGGTCCACCACCAGCTGGACATTAATGGCCGCATATCCTTTCCGGGACATGTAGGTCTGGTCGACCACTGATGGGTTGGCGATGGGCACTAGAGTTCCGTCGACAAGGCCAATGACTCTAGGAATGCCAGCAATTGCATGCATGCCCTGGTGCACCTCTTGGAGCTCCTGGCGTGTTGCAGGCATTCGGATGTACTCACTGGCGTGGCGCAGAAGGGCGTTGGTGACCGCATGGACGCATCTCCACACCGAAGCCTTACTGAGGCCGTAGCCATCGCCAACAACTTCGATGAAGCTCCCAACAGCGTAAAAACGCAGGGCTGCCAACAGCTGGACTTCAGGGGCCATGGCAAAGTTGCGACGGGTTGGTCTGGCAAGGGTCGGCCCGAGCAGATCGAGGAGCTGTATTATGTGCTGGCGTGGTAGGCGAAACTTCTTTAAAATAGCCACATCTGACAAAATATCCAAAGGGCAGAAGTTTTGCCTTATGAAATAATGCGCGTTAACTAAGCGACTCCGCGGACGGCGCCGTCTCTGATTGAGCACAACAACACGTTATATCGCTGCCATAGTTTAGCTTTGCTGGCCACCACCGTCATTGTTCTTTTATACAATGTCCCATTTAGACCCTAATTGTGAGCCACTTCAATCCATTACGTTAAGCTTCTATTAATCAAGCTTTTTATTTGCAAATGAATGCAGATTATTATTTTGTTGATGTAAATAACTATTTGCAAATTCATGCAAGTTGTGTTATTTGTGTGAACACATTACCAGAAACTATGTTGTTAATAAACCTACTTTTTTGCAAAAACAATGACGCGCAACAGACATTTCCAAGATTGCTGTAAATTGGCGGCGCCTAGCGTCGCGAGCCGAAACATTACTAAGGTGCAGCTAAGAGAGCTCTGAGAGTGCTCCAGACCACTCTTACCAACGAACGACGTGCGAAAGACATTCGTAACAAAGAAGCTTTCGGGAAATGCGTGAGGTACTTAAGGTAGAGCTTAAGATAGAGGTTACGAACTACGTAGCGTTAAGAAGGCTTCGGGAAACCGGCCCCAGATCATTCCTGGAAGCGTGGTCGTACTGATGCAACTGACGCTGTCCGGGTGGAAGCATATTCTTCCGCAACTTTTGTAGATTATACGTGCAACTTTACCAAACAGTAAAGTAAAAGTAAACTTGTTCTCCTTGGCCCGCTCTCGTACGTGCTCTATGGACACCCGCCCACGACATGCACATTTAATCCAAATAAAACATTCACAATCGTGAACGCAATGACGCACAGAAGACGACTAGCTAAATTGCTGTTTAAAATCCGGTTAGCATCATTAGCTAGTCTATGCTGCAGACATTAAAACCAATTGCATTCAAGTTGACTGACCATCTCAATACCAATGTTTTTCAACTCCAAGACTTAAAAGGTTCTGTCCCAAGGAGAAAAAGTAGCTTACCTTGAAACTTAAACACATGTGGGCAAACTGAACAGTCCAACCTGTATGATAAGCTTAGCCTGCTACTTTGTTTGCAAAATGTTGAGGCTTCAACCAGACAGCTGAATTTAAGAGGTGGAGTTGTAATATGAATAGTAGGCTATAATCTGCATAAAGTTTGCTGCTAATGAAGATCAGAAATTTCATATAGAATGTATAAATAGTTACAGTGTGTGTGTTTCAAATAAAGACTTTACATCTTGTAAAAAAAAATCATTCACATTATATGAAAGCAGAGCGATAAAAAGGCGATGCATGTTGTTGGTTTTTATACAATCCATTAGAAAAGTGTTTTAATTAAATATATGTAAGCCTATGTGATATGCTCGCAATTGGATACTGTATTCTGTTATGCTCTGTATGTTATAGAAATTATATTTCAGTATTCTGCAAATATTTCAATAAAGAAATTCATTAAGTACATGGGATTTTAGAAAATCCTTTTTTTTTTACGATAGTATCGAATTTGGCATCGAGAATCGTGTAATTTTACTGGTATTGGCACCGACTACTGATTTTTTTGGTATCGTGACACCCCTACTCAGCAACAAGCCACAATTTTGAACATATGATCCTCACATACAGAATGACAATATTGTAAAATAAAAACAAAATGTTGTTAACTGTCCACATGATTAAATGAGTAGATGAAAACAGGCTTTTTGAATATCAAGCCCAATTTAAAAAAAATGCTCTGACAATATGACAATGATAATAACCAAGGTTAATGCATGGACAATTGGACATGACCTTATAGTCCCATATATGAATGGGAAAATCTGATGAATTTGTGTCGCATACTTTTTGAACAAGAAGCCCTCAAAGGCGAAGATGTATTTTCACATAATGAATTTATATCCATATGCAGAGCTTTGCAGAGGGGAAATTACTTATGATACATCTGATCTGATTGGATTTTTTTTTTAATTCAACAGGAAAATGTGCTTCTACATAGTTTCACTAATGTGTATGAAATACCACAAGAGCCAATGATGTTGCAAGTTGAACAGAAAGTATTGTTCATCACAACGCTTGAAATGACTTGAAATTCTAAAGGGCTGCCATGATTAGTTAAACAGATATGCTATTTAGGATTTATGCACAGTTTTGGTCCACAAAGACCTGTGATTTTTTTCAGATTTTTTTTCATAGTGGGTCACCTGCCAAATTTTGCTGAAATTTTGTGATTTCACATGGAATGACCCTAAGACATTTTGCAAAATGGAAACACACCACAAATGTGGAGACTGTTACATCTATGCAAACATACACCAAGTAAGACATACAGCCCAACAGTACTCTCTCAAACATGTTTTAAACACTCATCTTTCATTCATCATATTACTGTTGTTGATCAACTATTCCGCAGATTAATTGAACAATTTTGTCTGTGAATGCAATATACTGCATAACTGAAATGGGGAGAGATGTACAGTAGATTGTACATCACAAAATACCTCAATCCAGTGTGATCACTTAAAATCCAGTGTTTCATACACCTGTCCTATAATTTGTCAGACTCGCTGTCAATCACCAATGTTTTTGTATTTTAACAACAAAGCAGTGCTTCAGAACCTAAAGTCAGTTGACCAATAAAACGTAAGTTTGCACTCACCCATTTAAAAGAAACAGGGCCCAAAGCACATGTTTCACCAGTAGGGACAGACAGTGTATAATTGAATCAGTTTGGCAATGTAATACAACTCAACACTGGCAAGCCATTAATCGGTAACATGAAGTTTGAATCTAAAATCTATTTTCCACTTTTGTATAGGGGTTTATGAAGCAGAACTTGATCTGCTTAAATGTACAAGTTAAGGCAGTCTGTTTTCATGGCTCCCATTAGAAAGGTATAGGTGAAGATGCATTTTAAATAATAGCCCACAGCATGTTTTAGCCTACACTGGAATGACAGCTGCATCACATTTAGAATTTCTGAGCAAGACATTTCTGCACAAAAACAATTGACAAGCACATTTGTTGTTCATAGGCTGCAGGCTACCTGAGTTTCAATTACAAGTAGTTCTAGCCAACGAGCAATTTGGGCAAAGAACGTAGTGAGCTCCAATACCCACTGTAGGCTACTGCAAATACAGTATAGCACTACACTCCATAAATATTTCAATGTTACTTTTAGGCTACTGCAGGCTACGCAGACGGGTGAAACTGACGTGCAAGCGCATTCGTGCAAGCGAAACGGTCCACAATCGTTTCAACATCATGTAAAAGCACAGCAGCCTTTAGACAAATCAACTATGCCTTTGCCGATCTAGACGGTGGCTTTTAAAATATAGACGTCATAGCCTATGATATCCTTCCCTCGCGTAGCCTAATTAACACAATCACCCGCATGGTTGAAACCTTAAGCTGATCGACCAGTGAAACTAGCACATGATCGATACAATAGTGAGACAACAGTGACAACGAGAAATAGCCTACTCACCATCTTCCTTATCATCGAACACTGGCCTTTTGGCAGAGCCACTAGCCCCCATCCTCTTCTTCCACTTTCCCCAATGAAACATTTGCGCACGAAACGAGATAGCATTCCTCGCAAAATATGGTACGCTTGTTATTTAACGCCGCACGCCCAGTGTCGGCATTGTATCATCAATCCTTCCTCTGATTGTGCTTTCATGAATTCATTTTCATCCAACAAAAGGTGCATCGATGGTGCAAACTCTACTTTAAGATACGAGTTTGGCTCCCGTGTCCTTGCTTCGCTTTCGTTGACTTGTGCGAGAAGTAGGTCTCTGTTTGCCATACGTTGCAACACACTTTGCCGCCGCCCCTCCACGAGTAAGTGGCAGTCGCGAAAGTAGCCTATTTTGTCTCTACTACATATTAGTTAAACATGTTGTGTAACTGAGTAGGCATTAGGTCACACTTTTTATAGAATTGGCATTAGATTGAGTCAAAATGGCTACAAAATATTTAGAAAATAATATTAAAATGAGGACAAAACCTTTACAAATATAGCCAAATGACAATCACAAAAATTGGAGGAAGTGGCCAATCTACAGTTTGAGCATGGCTACATAACCTACATTTAACCCTGAAGTACCTGTTCAATCTTCTGACAATATCAGTCTTATATTCATTACCTCCGCTGTTATGTTTTCATTGGAGTTTGTCTGTCTGTCTGTTTGTTTGTTTGTTCGCAAGATAACTCAAAAAGAAATTAATGGATTTCGATGAAATTTCAGAGAAGGTTACACTAGGAAGAAACTATTACATTTTGGTAATGTAATTGTGTTACGTTATTTAATTACAAAATAAATGTAACAGTAATATATTACAGTTACTGGAGAAAAATGTGTAATTCAATTACAGGTACTTTTGACATTTTTCAAAATTACAATTTGAATTACATCTCAATATTGTCCTTGCAAAGAACATTGTATGTAAAAAGAACTGTTTCCCTCCACAGCCATAGTTTGATATGGGACCTTCTGATAGGCTCTATCACATGTACAGCGCCATCAGCGTACATGCCTGCCTGTAAACGTGTTATGATGAAGGGAAAAAAAGGCTATGACCTATCTGTATGCCAACTCAGATTGATTTTACAGTTGAAATTTGGCTTGAAGTCTGAACTTGTGGTGGTATCATTATATTATCCTCATAAAAAATGTGATGCTAATTCATGTATTAAAAAGGGGCTCAACATAGCCTGGGAATTCCCATGCTGCCTTGTGCACTTGTACCGAACTGGGGTGCGTTTCTAGAAAGCGTCGTATGCTAACTTGCGTCGCAACCTTGGGAGTTCGCTCCGTCGTTCTTAGATTTGGTGTTTCTAGAAATGGTAGTTCAAACTCTCAATTGCAAACAAGGACGCAAAGTTTGGTCGTTTGAACGACTGCCCCTGGGTCGCACCTCTGGCGTACCTTGGGAGTTCCGTTTGGTGATGTCGTCAGTGTCAGGAGCGCCTAACCAAAAATCACAAGCGCCCAACCAAAAATCACTAAGTTATTGTTTTTCTCGTGACTCAATGATTGCGCTATGATGTAGGCTAATATAAATTAAATTACCGTTGGGCTCATTCTTGCTACTTGTGTTACCATGCGTGTTGGTTTGCGTTTTGGTAGGCTACTGTTATGATATTTACATACCCTGCGGGTCAAGCACCATTAGTACAGTGGTTAAGGCAGGTGGCTTATCATCACAACATCGTAGGTTCTTTTCCCGTATGCATCACACATGCTTTTGTTTCTGACTAGTGAAACGTGGAAATAACCCTAATAAGTAATGTCGTGGAACTATTAAACTGATGTCGTGTTCCTGGCCACTCGATGTAAAGCAATTAAATATATTTAGGGTCTAACCTATTGTTGTGTGTGGTATGCCAGCTCTTACTCAAAAGTGACATGGAGGGGCGCTATTGAGCATACCTAGGGAGTAGACGTGTCTACCGGAGCTCCTGCAAAATGTTAATATATTCATATATTGTGAACCTTGCTGTTCTCAAGACGTTGATATTTTGTGCACGTTTAACACTAGAAGCGCCAAGCACCGGTCATTTGACCGCTGACGCGTATTACTAGAAGCGCCGTGTAGGTTTGACCTAGATATACCTAGAACTGCCGGGCTGCGGTCATTTGACCGCAGTGATTACAAAAAAAAAATATTTTCACTCGATTAAATTCCAGGACCCTACGTTCACGACTTTTCCTAAATACGTGTGTTTTGTCACCCAGAATTTTTACATGATCAAAAGCACACCGGTACAAGCTAGTTTAGAGCTATTTTGCACTCACTTATGTGACAACACTATGTTGTCTCGCGTTCGGCCATGTTTGTCCAGGCTGCTATACTCTTTTCTCACAGCAGATGTCGCAAGGGTTTCCTGTCAGTCGGGCATGAGAATAAGATTTTACCATAAAACATATCGTTTATATATGTGCAATATGTATTATATATGTGCTTTATTTTAATAACTATTTTTCCTTTACATGGCATAGTCTATGGAGGCGATTTACAGTGGTAAAATGCGAGTTTGTTTTGAAAACGTTGCGACAGGCCTAGGCTACATGTGTAAAAAATATTTTCGTCGTAGCCTATTTATGTACGTAGGGCGCGTATGCCTACGTACATTCATAGTTGTATATCTTATCTTCTATTTGTAGGCTATCTTTTAAAGCTCAGACTAATGTATAAGCATTTTCTTACATATTTGCTGGACTGACTGAGTTACGTCAAGTGAAGCACCTATCCTAACCAAATGTCTGTACAATGTCAAGTGGCGCAGCGTTAACACCCCTGCCTGCAATGACGGAGACCCGGGTTCACATCTTGGCAGGAGCGAAATACAGAATCTTATATCGAATTAATCGATATAAGTAAATATTGAATTAACTGACCGTTTTTCAACGTCGATGAACAATTATTTGTTAATGGTTTTTAATAACAAACTATCTGAAATAAACGGATTAATCACAATACTGTTTAGGCCTACCATTAACGAAAAATAATTTCGCCAGCCAATCATTTTCTGAGCCAAATTGAGCCGCCATCTGACAAACTTTGACTAAGCCAGTTAGACTTTTTGCATCTAAAAATAATTATATCATAGTGACACGCGAAAAAATAAACGATAGCTTAGAAGCTAGGCCTGCATGAGATGTTCCCACTGGACACACCACATCAGTATTGTGCTCGTTGCTACGATACACAGGACTCACAGTGAGTTGACGACCAATGAAAATTACATGGGGAAAAGAAGCAAACGCCTGATTTTGTTCTCACCTTACATACTTTCCTAATTCCTACGTAGGGCTACTCAGACTTTTGTTAAATCGTCAGGGCCCGGTTGCACAAACACCAAAACCAAAGATTGATGATATGAACCAAATATTCTGGAACAGATGGATTAACAACATTGAACGTGATAGGCTATTAGCAGAGACGGTTTATAACTATACGATCTTTGCTATTAGGCTACTGCTGCGACTTCCACCGTTTCCTTTCCAGAGATTGCTGCGCTGTTCACAACGCAATGAACGCATGCAGTCTACATTGAAGTGAAACGTGAAGAACGTTGTCCAAAACAATACAATAACATTGTGTGTTGATATCTAATACAATATACACATCTGTAGACATGAAGTGGCAATTAAAGCCATTATCAGTCATGAGAACTGTGGCGGCTGCATTAAGGTTTTGGCTGAGCTAGCTAGCCAGCCAACAACTTCATCAGCCAGCCGTTCTCAAAGCAAATGGCTTCGGGGTCTATACATAACACTATCCATTGCAGCCTATTTGAAACCGATCATCCCCCCTCCCCCATACACTCGTCTAGGCTACTTAGGCTACAGACATCACCGAGGCATTGAGGACAATTAACTGCCTCCCCACCCCCACCCCATCTATCCCGTCCCCTGCATAGGCCTACTAGGCTGTAGGCTGGCTGTTTAGGCAACTCGTGGAAGAATGCGCAATGTTTCATCGCATATGCACGTTTCAGAATGTTCGAATTCGCCAGCGTGCGTGTAATTATGTGAATAGAAAAGAATATTAAGTGATGATGTAATAATGGGATAATAAATAGTTTTCCGGGTCCAACGGCTTTCAAACTCACATGTAATTCTCCATAGACAGTAAAATAAACTATTATTTTCCGCTATTCTGACTAGCCTTTAAGAAAAGTGTCATCTTATACGGACTTGTTGCCTCAACCTAATCAAATCTATATTTTTCGAGGAAGCCTGGACGTTACCCATTCATATATCATCTGGCTGCATAGCTACTGATTACTTTGTTAAAGTTTAGCGATTTTGTTTTAAAACCGCTAAAATGAAGGTGGTGATGACAAAGGGTTGCCATTTTATGGCACTGGGGTTTGTTCAGTATATGTTAAATGTGATTCTGTGTGTGATGTGTATACATTTTTTTATTTTTTCTGTGCATCCACTATTATATTTTATCATTCAGTCAGGATAGATATTGAAATATCTGAAATGAGGAGCTTCAATGGCTCAAAATAATTTAGTTTAACCACAGGCAACAGGGATGTGAATATTCTGAGTTGGAATGTGAAGGGTCTTAATCATATTGTTAAAAGGAAAAAGGTTCTCTCACACCTACAACATCTTGGTGTTGGCATTGCAATGTTGCAGGAAACCCACCTTCGTAATAGAGATCACATTAAGATTCATAGGGATTGGTTGGGACAGATGTTTCATTCGAAATTTGATAGTAAAAGTAGAGGTGCAGCCATACTTATTCATAAAAATATCCAATTTAGTGCAACCAATACTATTTCTGATCCAAATGGTAGATATGTAATGGTCGTGGGAAAGTTATTTCAGCTCCCTGTCATATTAGTTAACATTTATGCCCCTAACTTTGACAATGACTGTTTTTTTAAGAGGATGTTTAGTTCTATTCCTAACCTAGACAGTCATCGTCTTATTTTATCGGGTGATTACAATCTGGTAATGGACCCAGTTTGGGATCGTTCATCTCACTCTGTGTCAAGGCCAACTAAGTCAGCACAAATAGTACAATCTTTCATAGATTTGCACAAATTGATAGATCCATGGAGATTTAAAAATCCTACCAAGAGGGAGTATTCTTTTTTTTCTAATGTACACAAATCATTTTCAAGAATAGATTTTTTTCTAGTGGATCCTTTTCTACTGAATGCCATTTCTGAATGCAAATATAATCCAATTATGATCTCTGATCATGCCCCTGTCAGTATGGCTATAAAACTTCCGTCTCAAAGGCCAAGACGATCATGGCGGCTTGATCCACTTCTGCTGGCTGACTCTGACTTTGTGCTGTTTGTTGAGGAACAAATCAATATCTATGTAGATACAAATGTTACTGATGACATCTCAGCTTCAACTTTATGGGAAGCACTTAAGGCATATCTTAGAGGACAGATTATTGCTCATAATGCATACACAAGGAAAATTCACCAAAATAAAAATACAGATCTGTCCTCTAGAATTAAGGCTCTAGATAGCCTCATCTCAGCTTCTCCAACTCCAGATCTGGTCAAAGCGAGAATAGGCTTGCAAACTGAAGCTGATCTTGTGTCAACTTCTGAGGCAGAAAGATTAATCTTTAAATCCCGCTCTAGATTCTACGAAGAGGGCGATAAACCCTCCATAAGCCCTGATGGATTCCCCACGGAATTTTACGAGAAATGTAAGGACCAACTCGCCCCTCTTCTTCTCTCAGTCTATAAGGAAGCACTAAAAAACAAAATTCTCCCGCCCACGCTCCGTCAGGCATCTATCACACTACTGCTGAAAAAAAAACAAAGATCCTCTTGACTGCTCATCATACAGACCCATCAGTTCGACAAACTGCGATGGTAAAGTGTTCTCCAAAGTTATTGCACTTCGCCTTGAGTCAGCCCTTCCTTACTTAATTTCAGAAGACCAGACTGGATTTATCCAGGACAGGCAGTTCTATTTTAATCTGAGGCGCTTATTTAACATTATATATACTAAACCTAATAACAAATCCCCAGAAGCTATAGTATCATTTGATGCCAAAATGGCATTCGATAGGGTCGAATGGGACTATCTTTTCCATACATTGTCTAGATTTGGATTTGGCCATAAATTCATTAATCTAATTAAGTTGATATATACTGACCCAACTTCATCAGTTTATACCAATTCAATCTGTTCTGATTACTTTCCTTTACATAGGGGGATCAAACAAGGAGATCCACTTAGCCCACTCCTTTTTGTTCTAGCTATAGAGCCACTTTCAATAGCTCTAAGAAGCAATAGTCACATTCAAGGTATTGTGCGTGGTGGCCTAACACACACAGTCTCACTCTATGCAGATGATCTATTATTATATACCACTAATCCTATTGCGAGCATACCTGAAGCTCTAACTGTCCTGGAAAACTTTGGAAAAATATCAGGGTACAAACTTAATTATAACAAAAGCGAGTACTTTCCCATTAATAAAACTGCAGAAAAATATCCCAACCTACCATTTAAGCTCTCAGTTGACTCTTTTACATACTTGGGAGTAAAAGTTACCAAGTCCTACCATCATTTATTTAAGAAAAAATGTTCCCCTCTTCTGGAACAGACCAAAACAGACATCAAACGCTGGTCCACTTTACCATTATCCCTTATCGGGAGAATACACTCTGTAAAAATGAACATAATACCCAAATATCTTTATTTACTCTTCACACTCTCCCATAATAAATAACCACCTTTTCCGACCATCTATCTATCTATCTATTAATGCAAGGAACGTCTGTCTGTGTGTCACTCTGTCTGTGTGTTCCACGCATAACTCTCAAACCACTCATCCAACTGACCTGAAAATTTGACACATGGGTCATTCCACGCCAAATCAACCAGAGCCCACGCAATTGCGTCTCAAAAAAATCTTTAAAAAATACCATGTGTGCCTATGTTACCCAGGAGACACTCTGTAAAATGTTTTTGTGCTAAGATCAATACTTTTCAAGTAACAGCCAGTTTTACAGAGGGAGGGGGGTGTCAAATTTGTTCTGCCTCTTTTTTTTGTCAAAGTTCACAAGCTCATTGCTCAAGAACTAGAATCTGTAGGAGGCTCAAATTTTGCAGGCTGGTGCATAAATAGGAATAGTATGCAGTAAAATCACCACGAGTAGTCTGGATGATCCTGCATGGTCATAGCAGTCCCTCAAAGTTGATCAAAATTTTATTTTAGAGTTTTTGGCTGGGTTCTGTTTAGGCCTTCAGAAGACACATTTTTACTCAACATAGACTCTTGGGGGGTTTTTCTTATTGAGATAAGTAGAAACACTCTCCGAAAAAGCAATGAAGAGAAAGGAAAATCCATCAGGGACTGAACAGCAGACCTCACAAGTTTGAAAAATAAATTTGGATCTCATATTCAGAGCACCCTAACACCTTGTGGGAATATACAAAGATTTTTTTTACATTTTTTTCTATAATCTGCATCACCTCTTCTTTTTAAAAACACCAATTTGACTTGTCTTATGCAAATCTTTCTTTTCCATTTCCCACCCTGAACAAGGGCAAAATGCACCATAGAGATCTATTGAGAGATTTGTTTTGTATAGAGTAACCACTAGGTGCCACTAAAATCACTGAATCACTGAAATTGCCGGGTGGGGACAAAACATATTGATCTCAATGGTGCATTTTGTCCATGTTTAGGGTGGAAAAAGAAAAAGAAAGATTCGCATAAGACAAGTCAAATTGGTGTTTTTAAAAAGAAGAGGTAATGCAGATTATAGAAAAAAATATAAAAAAAATCTTTGTATATTCCCACAAGGTGTTAGGGTGCTCTGAATATGAGATCCAAAATTATTTTTCAAACTTGTGAGGTCTGCTGTTCGGTCCCTGATGGATTTTCTTTTCTCTTCATTGCTTTTTCGGAGAGTGTTTCTACTGATCTCAATAAGAGAAAAAAAATCAAGAGCCTATGTTGAGTAAAAATATGTCTTCTGTAAGCCTAAACAGAGCCCAGCCAAGAACTCCAATAATTTTTTTATCAACTTTGAGGGACTGCTATGACCATGCAGGATCATCCAGACTACTCGTGGTGATTTTACTGCATACTATTCCTATTTATGCACCAGCCTGCAAAATTTGAGCCTCCTACAGATTCTAGTTCTTGAGCAATGAGCTTGTGAACTTTGACAAAAAAAAGAGGTAGAACAAATTTGACACCCCCCTCCCCCTGTAAAACTGGCTGTTACTTGAAAAGTATTGATCTTAGCACAAAAACATTTTACAGAGTGTCTCCTGGGTAACATAGGCACACATGGTATTTTTTTCAGATTTTTTTGAGTCGCAAGTGCGTGGGCTCTGGTTGATTTGGCGTGGAATGACCCACATGTATTGCTAATGACATGCGTGAGTGCAGTGCAAAGTTTGGTCATGTTCGGACAAAAAATGACAAAGATATCGTTAAATTAAACAAAATACAACTCTGCCGCAATCCCACAATTCTACCGCTCTCTGCACTAGCCACTCCCCCTCACTCTCACTTACTCCAGCATAGAAACAAAAAAGCCCATTTCGCTAACAAACTCCGTGTTCATGGAAATTACGATGTCTCACGTAAACAACGGACCGTTTCAAGATTGTTCATGTTGGATAAACATGCTGAGTCCGACACACATGCACCCATGTCGGTAGTCACGTAACGTTGCATAGGCTACTCATCAACAACCACGGTTGCCTTGCGCTTCATAGCACTGGCATGGCCATGGCATAGACGGGCCATGCATGCGGTTAGCTTTAGGCTATCATTTCTCAACAACAGCAAAAACGCACGGGTATGTAATGTGTCTAATAGCCATTAGCTGCAACTCAAACGCCTTTCCCCTTCACTTTTTTATTACCTTGCAAAGAGTAAAAAGCTCTAACAGCACGGGCCTGATTCTCATCACCAATCTAACATGATCTACTTGCATCAACGTCATTGGGCAACACGTTTCTTGGAAAACATTGTTTGCACGGGCACTGCACTAGTCTCTATTAGATAAAGGCTTCCAGACCTGGCATGACAAAGGTATACATAGTATTAGGGATTTATATATTGAAAATACTTTTGCGAGCTTTGAACAACTGTCTGAAAAATATGAGCTGACCAATGTTCACTTTTTCCGCTACTTACAAGTCAGGGATTTTGTGCGTAAAAGATTCACCAATTTCCCAAACATTCCCCCTTTGTCTTGTCTTGACTCTCTGTTAAGGGTGAATTTTTTAAAAAAAAGGTAGGGTGTCAATGATTTATTCACAGATAATGGATACACTCAGTCCCTCTGTATCTCATATTCGGGAGCAATGGGAAAGTGATATGGGGGTCCCACTTTCAGATGAAGAATGGGACATGGCTCTGCTTAGGGTCCATTCATCTTCTATTCTAGACTCTAGACATGCTTTAATACAATTTATGGTCCTTCATAGACTGCACTTTTCCAAAGTTAAACTAGCAAAAATATTTCCAACAATAAACCCCATTTGTGACAGGAGCAAACAGGCACCTGCTAGTAACTACCATGTGCTATGGTCTTGTCCTAAATTGACCCTTTTCTGGGATTCCTTTTTTGACGCAATTTCCAAATCATATAATAGTGATATAGAGCCCAGTCCAACAATTGCCATTTTTGGTATTGCATCGTGTTCAGATGGGTCCACTCTCCCACCACACCTACAAAGGGTCATTGCCTTTCTCTCCCTATTAGCTAGACGTGCCATTCTTTTTAAATGGAAGGATTCAAGTCCTCCGACGAATAGTCAATGGATTTGAGACGTCATGCTGAATATGAAACTAGAGAAGATTAGATGTACTCTCAATGGCTCTGTTCACAAATTTTATAAAACATGGGACCCTATTATACAGTATGTGAATACCTTACCTGGCCTGGAACTGTGAGCATACACCTGTTTAGAATGTTGTTGCTCTATCCCAACTATTGCAATTATACTGTGATGCACCCCTCTTGTCGCTGTTGTATTTTTTGTTGCTGTTGTTTGTTTTGTTTTGTTTTTTTGTTTTTCCTCTTTTCTGTTTTTGTCTATTGGGTGTGGCGTCAATTGTTGTGGTTGTTATTTTGTCTGTGAAATATCACATTGTAATCTACACATGTAGCCTATCTGTTTTGTGAAAAAACACCATAAATAAAGTGTTTAATTTTTTTTTTTTTTTAAAAAGTGACATGGAGAGGTAAGATGCGAACTTGGGCCGCGCGCGCAATGTACTGACATGCAACAGCTGAACCACCAGACACTGATTTAGTAATGTGATAATTTGTAATTAGTCTAGGCCATATATATTTTGTACATATATTTTTTTGATATTTCACACAAATAAGTACATATAGCCTATTGGACAGCAGCTATGTGCTTGCATAGGTTTACGTTTTTTCCTGATAGCAATGATAATGCCAGCATGAATCACTTTGGGTTTAAATTAGACACGTCGACACATAGAGGGTGCCTCTCAACATCCCTCCTCGATCCTCGGTCCTCTATCCCATTGTTGCCGCCCCATCATTCAGTGAGGACGAGGATCGAGGAAGGAAAGGAGGATCTATAATAGACAAGTGATAAGCATCCAGTGACAGAGAATTTCTAGTGGGTGGGGTATTATACGTTGACACTTTTTCCACCAATGAAATGTGCCGTTGCGTCCTCAACAACGTTGTTGGAACAACGGTGTTCGAACACCGGAGGTAGCGAATTGCGACACAAGTACGATGCTTTCTGGAAACAGGTGTAACACTGTCGTTGTTTGATCGCAAGTTGCGTCGCACCACGGTGGTTTAACAACGCCGTTGCTAACTCTTCTAGAAACGCACCCCTGCTCGGCAGCCTGGAGACCAAGGCCGAAATCTTTGCATGGATTTGGGGATTATATATCATTAAAAAATCTGAAAAGTAATCAAAAAGTAATTAGTTACATTACTCAGATAAAGTAATTCAAATAGTTACACTACTATTACATTTTAAACAGGGTAACTTGTAACTATAACACATTACATTTCTAAAGTAACCTTCCCAACACTGGTTGTGGGGAAGGAGGATGCTGGAACACTCGGGAATGGGTTGACAACCTAACCTCTGAGTGCAGACATACATGCAGGGGGTAACTCACCAGAAGATGTCCTGAGTATGAGTAATGGGTCTGGGCATACAGGCAGTTCACTCTCACAGACAAAGTTGAGTTCTGCACATAACTTTTCTCATGCCTCTCTAACTGACTCTCGGAGTACACACACACACACAACGCAGAGCACCTAGAAGATGCACGAAATACGGGGCCACCCTCCATTCACTCAGAATCCAATAGCTTACACACAGTTAGGACTCGTGTTGGAAGTACAGTGAAGCCAGTTAACCGGTTATTGTGTCAGATGTCCAACCAGGGTATTGTGAGGAATGCCGTTTCTAAGTCAATGTTTAGAATGTTCCAATGAGACTGGGGGGTCTTAGGTACCGCCCCATTCCTCTCACTTGCTCTGAGAACACTTGCTATGAGTTCCCTCCACAGTAAAGTCCCCTCAATGAGAAACTAAGAAATGGGACACCACTAGTGTGCAAATTGACGCAGCGAACGTGTTCTTTACGTCTCATGCAGCATCAACGTGTCTGATTTCATCCCAGTCCAGTAGATGGCGCTAATACACATTGCCTGTAAACTGCAAAAACACCATACAGAAGAAGTACTATTTTCATTCACACTGAAAATGCCGGGTCCAGCGGAGCTCCTGCCTGTTGTGTGGGCTATGTTGATTATGCTTGCAGTTGTCGGGATGTTTCAGGTTTTGTTTATGTGGCCCTTTGCTCAATTCAGCTACCAACTAGCTTAAACTAGTAACTACTAAAACCAATGTTTTGGTGGGACAGAAACATACATTAAAATGAAACATTTTACATGAGTTTGCAGTATAAATCATGTCACAGCCAGCAATGTAAGTGTAATATTTTGTAAGTTCACAACACGTCAAATCAGCAACGCATAGCAACCGTTGTTGCTATGGGTAAACAAAACTAGTTTTCTGTGTTCTGTCTAGAACTAGATCTAGAACTTGCCTAATTTGCTAACTGATGTATCTGATATTTTTAAGTAGTTGGGTTTTGTAACTGCAACTAAAAACATTTAGGTGTCCACTCGTTGTAGAACTATATCCCATCAGTTGTCTGCACCGTTCACAACACGTCAAATCAGCAAAGCATAGCAACCATTGTTGCTATGGGTAAACAAATCTAGTTTTTTGTGTTCTGTCTAGTTTAGAACTTGCCTAATTTGCTAACTGATTATGCCTATCTAATATTTTTAAGTATGGGTTTTGTAACTGCAACTCAAAACAATAAGGTGTCATGAATGTCTGACCACTCGTAGAATATAGCCCACTCTGAATCTACAATGTGTACTGCTACTTGGTAATGATGAAGATCATGACTCATGCAACAATGTTGGTTTTTGTTCATTGTTTTCCAGAGTGGCCGCCCAGTGACATACTGTAGAGTCAACTTTGATGTGCCTATCCTGCGCCTGTGGTGTAGATTTGGAGACCAGACAGGACTTCAGACTAGGCAGGCCATGCATTCCCTTCAGCGTCTGATGAGGAGAGAGCAGGACCATGGTTGGGGCCACGAATATGAATTTTTAATCTACGTATACTGGCTTGCCCATGGTCTTTCCTACCGTGTGGTGTCTCGTGTCTTCAGCGTGCCCAAATCCACCATCCACAGAATTGTTGGGACAACCTTCATAGAGCCATCAGTTTCCCAAAGCCTACAGACATGGACACTGTGGGCAATGGATTTGCCCAGCTTGCTGGGACACCAGCCCTGAACAAAGCGGTAGGTGCCATTGACGGGTGTCATGTACAGATCAAGCCTCCAGCACTCCATCGTCTGGACTATTTAAATTACAAAGGCTTTTATTCTGTCAACATGCAAGCCATCTGTGACCACACTGGAAAATTCCTGGATGTTTTCATGGGCTATCTAGGTTCGGTACATGACACCCGCATTTTAAAAAACAGTTCATTTTACCTTGCTAGAAGGTATCCGCCTAATGGATACTTCATCCTGGGAGATGGCGGACATCCTTGTTTGGAGACACCGATCTCTCTCATCACTCCTTACAGATAACCCGTGAATTGCCAGGTGCAAAGGAAGTTTAACTACCACCAATCAAGGGCCCGGTCTGTTGTGGAGAGAGCATTTGGGGTAATGAAGACTCGCTGGAGGTCAACCCTGTTCAGAGCCTTGGAGGTCAGACCTACATTTGCGCCCCAGGTGGTTGCATCATGTGCCTTCCTGCACAATGTCTGCCTGGACAATGGAGATATCCTGGAACCTGATAATGATGCAGCACTAGACATCCTGGACCCGGAACCTCCCCTCCAAGAAGCTCCTCAGGTACACGAGAGACCAGGGAATGCAACAAGGGACAGGCTTGCTGCATTGATCAATGCACAAGCCATTGAAAAATAAATATCTTACAAAAGATCTACAAAATAGAATATTCTGTTAAATTGTAAATACAGTGGGCGTTGGTTGACATTGGCCGCTTTCACATGAGATTCTCATGAGAATCACACGTGAATCACGTGTATTTTATTTATTTTTCCCAAGTGAAGCTGCAATGTCCCAAACAACCACCAGGTGGCACTTGTGAGCAGGGTTAGGAATGTCGGCATTTACCACTAGCCAAACAGTCCCAAATTGAATTCAATCCCGAAGCAAGCTGACCATCTTTTCTGCTTTTAATAGCCTAGTCTCACGACAAAACTTGTTATTGTTTATGAAGGTGTCTTCTGTTAGCCTATTTTATGAAGAGGCATCTGGCTGTTTCGTTTAGGTTTGTTTTGCTGTCACTAATGGTTTCATGAGGTAGGCCTAACCACTGTGTTCTCGTTTTTGGGTCAGTTCATACATTTTATTTCAAATGTGTGAATAGGCCGATGGTACGCTTGTTTTTATGCTGGCAACAAAACAAAATGGTTCACGAATGTTATTCTTGATTCTAAATGCGGGAAACAATTAAAAAATAAAATGTCCCATTTTCCGACGCACAACAAACCTCTTGCCTATAGCCTATAGGCTATGTTTATTTGAAATGTAAGCTGGCTGTTGTCAAATTTGTAAAATAAGATAGGCCTACTGGAGAAACTATGGTTTATGCTCTCTTATGCTGTTTCTTTCCAAACCGAATGCGAAGGAGGGAGAATGAATTACGAACTGAACGGTTTTGATCAGGCCGGAAACAATTAAATATAAAAGGTCCCATTTTCCAAAGCACTACAAACATCTTGCCTATTTAAATATTCTATTATTTGGGCCTATTATAAAAGTTTTCGTTAGAAAATAATTTCATTTGAATTATGGACTGCCTTTGAATGAAGTTTGATCGGACTTTCAGTTCACAGAAGAAAGTTTCAAGACGCTAAGAAACACGTTTGCCCCGTGGCATTAACGGTGGCTTAATTTATTTCAAAAGGATATGACATGAATCCGGTTGTTTGCCGTTCTACTTATCTTTTTTGACCTATAATGATTATAGGGGATGCATCTCATATATCACTGCATTGCAGTGTAGGCCTATTGAATATTGACAGGTTTGAAAATCGTAACATTAGGCCTATTTTCAATCAATACAAGTTGAAAGCCACACATGTTTTGTCTTTGTTTTGTCTTCTCCTATATTTTGTTCGGCAAATTTGACAACTGTCAGCTTAAATGTCAAATCATATTTCCTTCCCTTTGTCGCCCTAGTAGGCTATTGAGAGAAACGAAAATAAACACAGAGAGTTCGTAAATAGGCTAGGCTAAATGTTTGCATGGGTAATGGACAATTTCAAGAATTCTGGTGAGATGCCCTGTACAATAGCTTGGATGCTCATGAGCGATGACGAGTGGATGAGCGATTTTTAAAATCAGCCATGCGATCAGTCAGAGGGTCGGATTCGGATATCTGTGTGTGCGGATTTTTCTGTCCGAACCCAATACAGTTAAAATGTCATTCTCTTGATGGTTTCTCATACTTAGGCTATGACAATACGTTTGTTTGTGTGGAAAGCCTGATTTAATTAGCCTAAGCAACTGTAGGAAGGCATTCAGAAATGTCAAAAGGTGAGCGCAGAAGCTCAAACGGGGCAACAAGCACCAACACAGGCACGCACAAGAAGCCCAATCATATAGCCACTTGAAATTAAATTAACATAGCTCAACCACAAATGGCCAAACTAACAGAGCAAAACACAAAAGGTCCTGTGGACCTATCTAAATGAAATTCTAATCAACGTGTGTCGCCAGCGATAGCTTAACATCAACATAGCGCAAATGAGGGTTATTGACATGAAAATCAGCTCTTGCCTTTTTCATCGAAAACAGTAGGCTACCTATAGGCTACTTAACTGCAACATGAGATCTATTGGTATAATCTACCTATGAAAGTTTGGGCTATGTTCTTATGCAGAAAAATGATTGCATCAAAGGTGGATGGACAACTTTTAAAAAATGTAGGCCTATTGCATCACAACAAGACACAATAGCCTATAGCTTAAACACACGTATTTTGTTGTCAGTAGTTGAACACATTTCTGCACATAGGAAGACGGATGCGAGGGAAATATTTTACATGTAGGCTATTTTATTTTCAAAAATTTCAAAATGTTCAATGCCTTATCGCGCTAATCTGACTGAGTTCTATCCGCGAACCTGATTTGTTTTTCTTTCTGCAAACACCTCGGTAGGCTACGCCAGAAATTTGTTGTTTGTTATTTGTTGCAAATCTCCTGACCACTATGTCGACCAGAGACGGCAAGACCAAGACAAGACCGAGGCAAAGATACTTAAATACCCCTGGCTTTCACTTCCAGTTAAAGTAACTGAAATTGTTTATGGAAAAGGCCTACATTGTTGCAGGTAGACAACACGGCTATTTCGGTCCATTATGCGTTGGCATTGTCGATCACAATAGGTTTATCTGCAGTGGGCATCAACTTTTTTTGATGAATTGTGTCACGCCCGGCTTTGCCGAGCTGGGTGTGCTCACTCCACCTTCTGACAGTGAACGTTTGGGCAGTCTCTCTCCCCCAGGTCTGAAGGGGGAGCTGTCTGTTTGTTGGTCTACCTGGGCTAGATAACAGGTGATTGGCGGGACTGTTCAAAAACACCTCTGACCTGCTGGTCTGTCTCTGCTTTGCTCTGCGCTGCATTGCTCTGCTTTGCTTGGCTCTGGTGGTGGTGGCAGCACCATTATACTCCTTTTGCCTTTTGCTTAACACATAGTCTACACTTCACTGATCTGCACAACACATTTGATTAACCTTTTGTTGCTTCTCATTTACTGACTTGACATTCGTCTTGATTTAGATCATGCTTTGATCGTAT
Source organism: Sardina pilchardus (assembly GCF_963854185.1). Lineage (NCBI taxonomy): Eukaryota > Metazoa > Chordata > Actinopteri > Clupeiformes > Clupeidae > Sardina > Sardina pilchardus. The sequence goes on along the minus strand of NC_085011.1, from coordinate 31,270,867 downwards.
CATTTTATGCTTTAATAAATTATTTGATTTAACTGTTCAAACGGTGTGGTCTCCCTTCATGTCATGGCTACTCTGAGCTAGGTAGTCGTGACATATGGGGGCTCGTCCGGCCATTTTGAACCTACATTGGAGAGTAGACCACTGTAATTCGGACTTTTGGGGGTCTTTTGGTAGGCCTAGTTGCGTGAGTAGTGCTACGTCATTGGGTCGCATTTTTGTGAATGGACCGTTTCAGTGATCAGCTGGTGGTGGGCCTAGTAGCCTAATCAGCTGACACACGTTGAGTTTGGTGGGAATTCCACATCGATTGGTCAGTTAATATAGCGAATAACTTTGGTATTTTGGCATACTTTGATTGTTAAAGTTAGTATTTTGATTGTGGCAAATATTGGGAGTTTTTGTGCAGTTTGGAGCAATTTATCCAACCAGTTTGTTTATTGTCAGTGGCGAAGTGTGTTTGTGGCTTGCGTTGCGGGGTGGCATATTCTGGAGCTCGTTTTATCCCCAATTAGCGTTGTGGGTTAGGCTGCTGATCACTGAAGTCCGAACGAGGGCACCGCCGTGGAACACCGGCTGGATTGGCATTTTGTCGGGACAGTACGATTCCAGCGGTATTGGTGAGTAAATTAGCCTTGTTCTTGGACTTAGTGGGAAGATAGGTTATAATAGTAGGGGGGTAAATATTTAGGGGGAACTCCATTGTTGTCCTGTCAACGTGAGCTACTTTCCGCTTTGCCCGTTTTAAATTGTATGGTTGGAATATTTGATTGTTAGTAACCTGAAAGACGTTATTTCGTGTGTTTAGTCAGTTATTGTTAGTGGGTTGATTGGTATTTTGTCATTTAAAGCGGTAACAATATGGGTACACTAGAGGCGTTTTTTGCTGCTCCGTCGGTGGCCTTGTTTGCTGCTTTGAGTGTGAAACAATTGTATAGTGTGGCCAAGCACTATGCAATTAATGTAACATTGCCGAAGGGAACTAAGAAGCCTCAGTTGGTTGAGTTCATTCGTGCATGCTTGGTTGGTGCCGAAGTGTTACCTGACGAGAAGTTGCCAGAGAGCGCTTCTCAGGGAGCGTCGGGCTCCGATAGTGAGTCCGCTCCTGATGGTGAGCCCACTCCGAAGGTAGGCCCACAGATAAAGTCTGAGTTAACTTATGAGCAGCAAGTTGAGTTGTTAAAATTGCAACACGAACTGCAAATGAAACAAAAGACACTGGAGGGTGAATTCGCTCAAACTAGGCTAGATAAAGAACTTGACCGTGAAAGGTTAGAAGCGGAACAGAAAGAGAAAGATCGGGAGTTGGAATTGGAAAGGTTTAAAAAATTAGAGAAGGACCGCGAGATTGAACGAACCAGGTTACAATTAATATCTGAGGGTAAACTTGGTACTACATCGAATCAGCCTAGCCTGGCTAGTATGATCAAGTTCCTGCCTAAGTTTAATGAAACTGATCCAGATGTGTTTTTTTCGTTATTTGAGAATATTGCTACTGAACAAAAATGGAGTGATGAGAATAAAACTGTATTGTTGCAAACTGTGTTAATTGGTCGTGCTCAGAAAGCGTTTGTGGCTTTACCGTCCGCTGAAAAGAAACTCTATCGATGCGTCAAAGCAGCTGTGCTGAAATGTTATGAGTTGATCCCCGAAGCTTATAGACAGCGTTTTCGTTCAGGGAAAAAATCAGACAAGCAAACGTATGCTGAATGGGCTAGGGATTTAACAACTTTCTTTCGTCGTTGGCTTACAGCTGCAGACGTTGACTCTTTTGATGAGGTGTGTGAACTCATGATAATAGAGCAACTTAAAAACACTTTGCCTGATCGCATAGCCACTTATATTAGTGAACATCACGTGGAAACAGCAGCAGATGCCGCTGTTCTTGCTGATAATTTTTCTCTAATCCACAAAACTTTAGTTCGTGAGTTCAGTCCGCGTTCCAACATTAGTCACGAAGGACGTCGCTATAGTCGTGTTGATACAGACACATTTGTAACTTCCAATTCAGTTGCGCATGGTAAACCATCAGATTTTGACCCTAAAGAAGACTGTAACTACTGTTTTGGGAAAGACCACTGGAAAAGAAATTGTCCGGTATTAATTGAGCGTCGAAAGGGGAATTATAGTTGGTCAAGGGAAAATTCGGCCAGTGAGCGCGAAAATCCTGACACCAATTTCCACGCCCTGTCATCAAAACAGCATTGATGCGTTTCATTGGTTCAATGGAGGTATTAAAGTAACTGTTTGTGGTGTTTTTCTCCAATCCTAATTCTGACACTTCACTTCTCTTGGAAACAACAACTATGGTTGGGCTCTTTCTGTGGCCTTATAATTTATAGGCACATTAGAGGTCTGAGTGTTATGGTGGATGCTTTGTTCACAGGTGACCGTTAAGGGGGTGTCTATCTCTTCTCTCAGGTCCTTTTCTCCCATCTCCTCTCTTTCCATTCTTAAATTGCTATCCAGGCGCCAGGATCTGCTGGGTGGGAAGGGGGAGGAGGTGGTGGGGGGCTTAGGGAGGCTGGGGTTGGTAACTACTTGTGGTTGGTTACATTGGTCTTTTGGGGTAACTGGTTTACAATTTTAATGGGTTTAGTCATTTTGTATTTGTGGGTGTAATTTGTTGAGTTTGTTTATTTTGTAATATTGATTATGGGAAATTGTCTAAATGGTTAGAATATGGTTTACAGAGTCCCATGTGGGTCTCTGTCTTGTGGGGGGAGTGATGTCACGCCCGGCTTTGCCGTGCTGGGTGTGCTCACTCCACCTTCTGACAGTGAACGTTTGGGCAGTCTCTCTCCCCCAGGTCTGAAGGGGGAGCTGTCTGTTTGTTGGTCTACCTGGGCTAGATAACAGGTGATTGGCGGGACTGTTCAAAAACACCTCTGACCTGCTGGTCTGTCTCTGCTTTGCTCTGCGCTGCATTGCTCTGCTTTGCTTGGCTCTGGTGGTGGTGGCAGCACCATTATACTCCTTTTGCCTTTTGCTTAACACATAGTCTACACTTCACTGATCTGCACAACACATTTGATTAACCTTTTGTTGCTTCTCATTTACTGACTTGACATTCGTCTTGATTTAGATCATGCTTTGATCGTATCATTTTATGCTTTAATAAATTATTTGATTTAACTGTTCAAACGGTGTGGTCTCCCTTCATGTCATGGCTACTCTGAGCTAGGTAGTCGTGACAATTGATAAACATTTAAAAAGTGGTGGGGACAAAATCGTTCGTCATAAAAAAAGTGGTGGAGACATGTAGCCTACCCGGTCCCCGGCAAAAAATGACGCTGCTGTTTCCGAAAGCCGAAAAGGAGTAGTCTCACTGTTGCAGACGCACACTCACATAAGATTGCTAATGATGTGTGAAACTGCTCTGGAGGGGTGGGGGATTTTTTTAATTCGTCTTCTAAGGCACAGAGGTCAGCTCACAGAGGGGGGATGGTACAGTTAGCTTCCAACACAGATGGCTCGCTTTGTGGTAGGCTAGCCATCTGAATGGAATGCCTCAGTCGCCACGGCATATGCTTGGAAAACCACTCAAAAGTCAAAGACTAGACTAGACTAATCGTTATAATATTTTCTATGTTTCAAATCACTTGATCGCAGATGTAACAGAACCCTCACCAATTTGAGTTGACAGTGGGATTAAATTAAGAAGTGTTTAAAATAAGTATTTAAATTAAGAATTTAAATTTAAATTAAGATGTATTTCCTGATTGGGGAAACCTTTAGCTAGTTTATTTTTCTTTCAGTCCATGGTTCCATAATACCATTCGATCGTGCTGCAAATTATCAGACTTGAGAAGCACGCATCGCATCGGCAACTTCGCTGCTCAGTAGCCGAATTTTCTTTCCAGGAAGCCAGCAGTTCGTGAAAAAAGCTGCAGATCATAGACAGAGAAAGCATATGCTCTGAGAACAGAACACAACTGCATGACAAGTGTAGCCGAGGGTCTGTCTAAGCAGAAACAACACGCTTTGATCGTGCGTTTCAAGTGTATGCCGCGAATATCAAATTAACTCGACTGACTGAATCCCTTATATTTTTTGGCAACTGTTACAATATTCAAAACCATGCACTGAAATATCAAAGATAATGGTAAGGCATGGTAGGCTACTGTTCTTCGATAAACAACCAATATTTAGATTCACTGCTCCCGTCCTCCGCTGATCAGAGCGCAATTCGAATAGCCCATGGAACTACAATTAAAATATTTATGCTTTGGCTACTGTATTTCAGGGCCTACACCACCTTGAAAAATGTCTCTGCCCCCCGAGAAAGTAGGTCTGAAGCCTACATATTCACCAATCCTTATGGATTACTCCACAAAGCAAAGCAAACTAACCAGCGGTGGAGTTAGAATGAACTACTTGGGACACAGACCGGTAGGCCTACGCGATTTCAGCATCACTCTGGCTCTGGTTTTGTTTTGTTTTTTTGCGCGAGCCGAGTCCTGAGGACATGATAGAAGCCAGCGAACTAGCCTTCATTCTCCTCGGAATGAGCCATTTAAGTACGAAGCTGATAAAGTAGCCTAACCTAAATATAGCCTAGACGTGCGTTTAAAACTGGTTCTGGCGGCAACGGCGCAGCAGAGTCAGAAACGCAACAAGTCCTCAACATCGTTAAGATCATATAAAATGTATGTCCCCAGCACTTATCAAACCAAGCTGTAAAATAGCGTTTTTGTCCCCTGAAAACTAAACCGACGCCCTTGGATAGATAGATAGCTATCCAAAGAAAAATTACAGAATTACATTCATAAGGAAATACGTCAGATTACGGAACTATTATAGAGACGCAGTCTAACTCAATAAAACTTGTTTGCATAGTGCTAATCATCCTCACTGTTGTCAAACTCTCGAATGAAACAAAGTGTTATTTCAATCTGCTGCTTGTGTTAATGGCAATTTTGAACTATGACAAATAGTTTGTTAGTTCATGCTCGTCTTTTACGAAGTACAGAGCCTTGCGAAGATTTTCAGAGTGCCAGACTGAATTGACAAACACCCGAAAAAACAAAACAATAAAAGAGTTGTAGTGTTGCAGTCTAGGTGACTAGGCTCCTAGGGATTTCTGTTGGCATTTCCGAAATATACTATATGGGCTGGGCCACTAGAAGTTGCTTCCTGGCCGCCTATTGAATGAGTAGAACTGGGCTACAGTATCAATCACACCGCAGCAATGCTACAGCGGACTTTACTGCCACCTAGTGGCGGTAAGTTGTAATACAGCTGTAATACATTTCACGCAGAGCGTGAATCAGGCAACGCGTGAGGGAAATGGCCATTCTCAAGTAACGCTTACTGTAGTTGTATGTATACTGTATGCTCTGTTTTGCTGTTTATTATTTGCTATTTTTTTGTACATATGGTTTATTTGATATATATATTTCATTTTATGTTGTTTGTTATGGACGGTAATGCTCTCTCGGCACTTTGAATACAGTTTTGTATACATTTCAGCCCCTGAGTGTGGTCTCTACTTTTCTACTACATTATTTAACTTTTCCTTGTATAATGTAAAGCTCAGTGTATCCTTGTGTAGAAAAGGAGAATTTCTCCACAACCAAGGCACTCCAAATGGTTTAAAATGTCTTTATTAAACTGACATGTCCAACATGGACCTAAAAATGCCCACGTGTAGCGGCTGGGGCCTTCAACAGGGCCTGATGACATCTAGGTATGAATGTTCATGTTGATTCAGAGATAGGCATAGGCTACCGTAGGCTACTGTGCGTCAAGCTATGACAGCATATCATGTGGTGAATTAATGACTAACGTCAGTTTAACATGTCAGAACTTTTGATCGGCGTTTCAAGTGCATGCTGCGAATATCACATAAACTCGACTGACTGAATCCCTTATATTTGTTGGCAACTGTTAAAATATGTAAAGCCATTCACTGGTAAACGACCGGATAAAAGACCAATATTTAGTTTCACTGTCCTCCGCTGCTCACGACGCAATTTCGAATAGCCACGGAACGATTAAAAGATGTAAGCTTTGTAGGCTACTGTATTTCGTAGAGGGCCTAGGTATTAACTTTGAAAAATGTCTCTGCCCCCGCAAAAGTAGGCATATAGCCTACATTTTCATGAGGATTACTCTGCAAACCAAAGCATACTAACGAGGCATAGGCGCTCCTAAAGCCTACCTTACATTGACAGACTTTGCAAAGGTTTGGAAAAGATTTTTCAAAGACTACAGTCTCAGACCCTCTCACATCTAAAGACAATTCATTGAGTTTCTAGTTCCAGTCTAGTCACAGGCCAGTCTCAGATTAGGATTTTGCAAAGACTGTGGGTCACTATTTACGACTAAAGCCTACCTTACATTGACAGACTTTGCAAAGATTTGGAAAAGATTTTTTAAAGACTACAGTCTCAGACCCTCTCACATCTAAAGACAATTCATTGAGTTTTTAGTCACAGTCTAGTCTCAGGCCAGTCTCAGATTAGGATTTTGCAAAGACTGTGGGTCACTATTTACAGTGAGGAGCACATGTATTTGATACCCTGCTAAAACAGGAATATAAAATCATCATTTGACAATTGATCTTAATGCCTTAACTCAAAAAATTAGTACAAATCAAACCGCCAAGGACACCAATTTTCTTTGTGATTGAAGAATGTATCGTAAATAGATAAATGTTTTCCTTAAATGCTAGGGGAAGGAAGTATTTGACCCCCTATGTAACCCTATGGGAATTTAACACATAGGGTTAACATAGGGGCAGGCAGATTTTTATTTTTAAAGGCCAGCTATTTCATGGATCTAGGATATTATGCATCCCGATAAATTTCCCTTGGCCTTTGAAATTAAAATAGCCCCACATCATCACATACCCTTCACCATAGCTAGAGATTGGCATGGTGCTTTTTCCAGTAGGCCTATTAGCCTGTTTGATTTGCATTGAGCTCAATGAGCATCAAACAGGCTAATAGGCCTACTGGAAAAAGCACCATGCCAATCTCTAGCTATGGTAAAGGGTATGTAATGATGTGGGGCTATCTTAATTCCAACGGCCAAGGGAACTTTATCAGGATGCATAATATCCTGAATCCATAAAATAGCTGGCCTTAAAAAATAAAAATCTGCCCGCCCCTATGTTAACCCTATGTGTTGAATTCCCATAGGGTTACATTGGGGGTCAAATACTTACTTCCCCCTAGCATTTAGGAAGAACATTTATTTATTTACGAAACATTCTTCCATCACAAAGAAAATTGGCGTACTTAGCGGTTTTATTTTTACTCAATTTTTGAATTAAGACATTAAGATCAATTGTCAAATGACGATTTTATATTCCTCTTTTTAGGCAACTTTAGCATGGTATCAAATACATTTTCTCCTCACTGTATAAGACTGCTGCTAGATTCCTTCAAATTATTTCCATTGTGCAATAGGCTACACGTCATCATTAACAGGAACTCCTGGACAGCCCGTAACTCATGCACATGCCGGACTGGTCCATCTCTGTCCACGGGAGCCACAGTGTACACTGATCCCGTTTCTGAGGGTCTCCGCAGTACCTGGAACACTGCCGGATTCCAGTGGTCTTGGATCTTGTTCCGTCCGGGCAAATGGTTACACCAGTACACCAGACTCCCTTCTTCAAGTCCAAGATCATTCACACTGTCATTGTGGCCCTGGTTTCGCATGCTCCCGTGTCATTTGCACACTCTGTTGATGTTTGTGAATCCAGTCCTCCAAGGTGCTGGCATCCTGCCCTACTTCCCCAGCCCCAAGCAGAAAATCCACAGGTAATCTCGGATGTTGCCCGAACATGAGGTAATAGGGGGTGTGGCCAGTGGTGTGGCGCGGTGTTGTGTTGTAGGCAAAGGTCAGCTGAGGCAAATGGTGGGGCCAGTGTCTTTTCTCCGCTGGTGGTAGGGTGCGCAACAGATCATGTAGAGTACGGTTAAATCTTTCACATTGTCCGTTACCTTGAGGATGGTAAGGTGTGGTCCTACTCTTCTGGATGCCATATTATGTCTGACAAAGCTGTTGAATGAGCATGCTTTCGAAGTTCCGCCCCTGGTCAGAATGGATACGGGCTGGGGGCCCAAATCGATGGAACCACTGCTGGATCAACACTCTGGCCACAGTGGACGCCCTTTGGTCTTTGGTGGGGACTGCTTGAGAGTATTTTGTAAAGATATCAGTCAAGAGCAAGACATTCTCGCGGCCATCACTTGCAGGCTCCAAAATTGTGAAATCAATGGCCAGGATCTCGTTTGGCTGGGTAGCCTGCAGTGTGCCCCAGTAGGCACGGACCTTTGGGTGGACAGCCTTCCCCAGTACACACCTTTGACACCTTTGGCACCACTGTTCAGCATCCCTGGCCATATTTGGCCACAAACAGCGGTCCCGTAGCAGCTGGAGGGTCCTCTCGGTGCCCTGGTGCCCTTGGTGGTCATGGGTGCTACGGAGGACTTCTTCCTGCAGGCACTGGGGGAGCAGCAGCTGAAAAGTCTCTGTGTCTCCACCGGGGACATGGATGAGGCGGTACATTACCCCGTCCCGTTCGATCAGGCGATTCCATTGACGCAGCAGCGCCTTACTGGGGCCGGACAATGACTCCCGTTCCTCAGCTCTTGGACGTCGGCCTGCTTGGTGGTATTGACGCACCGGCCCAATGACTGGGTCAGCTTCCTGCAGTAGGCTCAGGTCCTGAGGAGTACGGCCAGGCAGCGCCACCACTTCTCCACAGTGGCCCTCGATGGTGAGTGGCTGGCCCATATCTGCCAGGGCTCCTAGCAGTGGGACCTCTGTCCCCATGGCAAAACGGTCCAGGTACTGCCGGGACAGAGCATCAGCATTTTGGTTGTTTTTTCCGGGACGGTACTTGATCGTAAAGTTAAAAGACGCTAGCTGAGCTGCCCACCGCTGCTCGATCACCCCCAGCTTTGCAGTCTGCAGATGACTCAATGGATTGTTATCAGTCCAGATGGTAAAATGATTCCCAAGTAAGTATTCTCTGTATTTTTCAGTCACTGCCCATTTGACAGCTAGGAGTTCTAGTTTCATGGAACTATAATTCTCCATATTTCTCTCTGTGGGTTTCAGCCCACGGCTGGTAAAGGCAATTGGCCGAACCTTCCCGTCATGTTCTTGAGAAAGAACAGCCCCAAGGCCTCCGTGGCTGGCGTCAACCTCTAAGATAAAGGTTTTTTTTAAATCTGCATAGGCCAAAGTTGGGGCAGAGGTGAGTCTCTCCTTCAAGGACTGAAATGCGGTTTCACACGCATCATCCCATGCGGCTGCTAAAGGAACTGGAAGAGTCTTCCCTTTCCGCCGTGATCCACTAAGTTTCCCCACAAGATGGTGCAAAGGGGCTGAAAGTTTAGAGAAACCTTCCACGAACCGCCGATAGTAGCTCGCAAAGCCCAGAAACAATCTCAATTCAGCCAGGTGCCCTGGGCGCTGCCACTCTTTAACCACCTCGATCTTCGCAGGGTCTGTAGACACTACTTCTGCAGAGACCACATGCCCCAGATAACTGACCTGGTGCTGAAAGAACCGACACTTGGAGAACTTGACCTTCAAATCCTGCTTCTGCCGAGCGAACACTTCCTCTAGCCGCTCGAGATGTTGTTCTACTGTAGCGGAGAATACGATCACATCGTCAAGGTACAGGAGGACTGATTGATAACGACAATAGCCAAACATACGTTCCATAAGGCGCTGGAAAGTGCCAGGGGCGTTGCAGAGCCCAAATGGCATCCTATTGAACTCAAAGAGGCCAAACGGGGTGCAGAAAGCAGTCTTTGATTTATCTTTCTCTGCCATTGGGACCTAGTTATACCCACTTGCAAGGTCGAGGGTGGAAAACCATCTAGCCCCAGACAGGGCATCTAAGGACTCTTCTATCCTAGGGAGGGGATATGCGTCACGGCGGGTCTTAGAGTTTAACTGGCGGTAATCAACACAGAGACGAAGGCTACCATCTTTTTTGGTTACGAGGACTATGGGGGAAGAGTACGGGCTGCTGCTCTCTCTTATGACTTGGCTATCTAAGAGTTGCTGGATGTGCGCTTTCACCATCTCATATTGGGAGGGTGGGATTCGTCGGTAAGGCTGACGGACTGGGGCATCATCAAGTAACGGAATCTCATGAGCAATCAGGGTGGTGCATCCCAAATCCCCATCATCCTTGGAGAAGATGCCCTCATACTGGGCCAAAAGGGCCTTGGCTTGAGAAGCTTGTTGTGGGGTCAGCCCTTCAAGATCAGGAAGAACAGATTCAGTCAGAGCATGTGGTAACTTCCTGAGTGTAGACATACGCGCAGCACTCTTCCCATGAGGGCTCAACGACAGCAGAGGTCGCCATTACGGCCTGCACAGTCCCTTAGTTCGACGGGGGGAAAGCCACACTTCCGTGCTCCCAACATTTACTATAGGGGCATGCAAAAGCCCCTTTTTGGCAGAGACAAGGGTGGGGGACACTAAGGGTGGGTTGCACCAATGTGGTTTAAATTAATCCTAGTTTAGCCCTAAACCAGAATGAGTAAATCTTGGTTTAAATTGGGTTTAAATTAACTCTAGATACGTTGCACATCTACATTTTAACCCTGGATTAGCTAAACCAGTTTAAACAAAGATTAAAGTAAGATTAATATATTTTTACTGTCCGCCATGTTGGATTCTGACCAGATGTAAACCAATCTAAACGGGTAGGCCTAATAAACGTTCCCAAACAGCCCCAAATGATTATCTATCTCTAAACTAAACCAAAGTGCTAGCTGTTGATACTTTTTAAATACATGTCTCACGGCTGAAGTTAACGTTACACAAACCGTAACGTTATGAACCGTAGCTAATCTACACACCTAGCAACCAATGCAAATAAACGTAGCCAGACAGTAAACAGAGCTTCCAAGTCACACATGCTTTCGCCGTAGCCTGGTCATACCAAACCCTCGTACTAATATCGTACAGAGGACTCAAGGGCCTGTCGCAAGGAGAAAAAGTATTAACTTACCTTGAAACAAACATAGGTTACGTGGGGAAACTGAACAGTCCAACCAGTAGATAAGATAGCCACCTATGCTACTTTGTTTACAATATTTTGAGGCTTCAATCAGGAGGATTAGTGGGAGCCCGTCTGATTAGACATTCTGGCTATAATAATCAGCATAAAGTGTGCCGTCATGAATATCAGAAATTCAATATTTTCTCTTCTTATATCAGGATATAATATAATACTTGGCGTTGTGTTTCAGATAGACAAGCTTTTTATACACCTTGTTGTTTAAAGAAAATCATTCATGAAAAAATGTGGGTGCACGTTTTGTGCTGGTGCACCTAAAAAAAAAGAAGGGAAAAAAAGTTGCAGAAAGTTGCTTGCAGGTCCAACTTTCCCATCACTGACTTTTGTGAATCTGTAGTACTGCTGTAAAAATGCACTGTTGCTCTAAAATTCAAAAGGGTTAATTAAGCCTATCTCGGATATTTCGGTGCGGAACTCTTTTTGCTAGCAGCTAGCTCCAGCCAACAAATATATCCAACCAAGTGGTCAATTGCACTGCAATGGTCTGATTTAAACCTCCTCCAGGGGTGGTTTAAATTAAACTGCTAATCCAAGTTCATCCTGGGTTTAAAATTACTGGTGCAATTTGGTCGGATAGAGAGTCCAGAATGAATTTAATCGAGTCCGTACCTTTCCGGAAATGTTAATAAAGTGTTGTTATAGCGTTGGCAGCTGCAACAGCGACATTTCCGGAAAGGTACTGACTCGATTAAATTCATTCTGGACTCTCTATCCGACCACGTAAAGACGTGGGGATACTTCGGTTTGGCTTTAGGGACCCTCTACTCACTACCACGTAAGTGTAGTGTTGTTTGGAACAGTAGAAGAGGTATAAAAATAGCGTTTTGTAGCGACGAAATGACATGCCCGAGTCACCTCCAGGCTAACGAGTTTTGGCTAAAAACGGTGAGCTCGAACTTTCTCAAAATACATCCGAATGACATGATTTTGGTGTCAACTCAACGTATGTACTCCCAAAAGTCCGAAAAATTGATCTAAAGTGCATTTCACTCCGGATTATCCCTTTAAGCCTTTCTTGTCCAATGTGTTGAATATAAGGCGGAGATACTACAGATGAATTGGGTAAAAAAAAATAACAAGCAGATATCACTATGAAACTTCACCAGTTGATTGCCTAGATCAATATGAAAAATAAATGTATTACAAGTTTTCTGTAATTTAATGTTTGAATATGCAAATTAGGCATGGTACAATTAAATATGTGCTGATTTGCATAAACGTAAAGATAAAATATGAACATTGGATAAAGCCAGTTTTTTTTTTTTTTTTTTTTTTTCGTTTTGTTCACATAAGAGATTAAATGTATTTAACAGAGGGAATTATGGATATCTCGTTCAGTTATTCAGTAAATCAGGAAATAATGCCAATAGCCTTTAAAAAGTCAATTGTCGCTATGTTTTAAGGAATAACATGTCATGCAAATCAGGCTAAGAATAATATATTAACAAGCCCTTCTGTCCAAACCTTCTAAATATGGTCAGGTATGAGACTGAAAAGTTTGGTGCCTATAGAAAGTCATCATACCCTTATAAAATATTTACTTTCTTGGTCTTACAGCCTGAAATCAAAACCCATTTTAAAAACAATCTTTTCCAGTTTTATTTACAAATTTCAAAATAATGAAAAAAAAGTAAACCGTTAAAAACTAGAATAACAGGGTTGGAAAAGTCATCATACCCCTAACTTAATACTTTGTAGAGCTTCCTTTTGCTTCCATTACAGCCATCAATATGTTTGGATATGTCTAGTATAGCGTTGCACACCTAGATTGGGGAATATTTGCCCAATCTTCTGCGCAGAATTGTTAAAATCCAGTCAAATTCTGTAAGGAACGGCGATGGACTGCTCTCTTCAAGTCAATCCACAGATTTTCTATAGGATTTAGGCTCTGACTTTGCCACTCAAGGATATTCACCATCCTATACTTAAGCCGCTGCTTTGTTCTTGCAACACGCATGATTTCGTGGACCTGCTTAGAACGTTCACAAAGGTAGCGCGAAAATTTGAATTTTTGAATTTGAATTTTTTTCTCGCGGTAATGTAGATCTACGAGATCTACCCGTCCCGAAGAGTCCTTTGTAACCATGGATATCTCTCCACCGTCCTGCTAGATACACTAGAGTAGACAAGCAGCGCGCTGTTATCCACTTCATTTTTGTTGTAGCATTTTGGTAGCAACAAGACTATTTTCAATACCAGAATCGCTATTAGGCCTACTCTCCATTTATTGTTTATGGTTCATAGCAAGGGCTACCGCCGTTCATTCCGACATACCAGCACTCCGACATTGACGTCCAATTGTCGTAGTGGAGGCATGTCTCTTTATGCGAGAAAGTCCCACCACTCCGACATTTTTTTTTTCCATGGTCGCAGTGGCGGTATTTAACTTTTTTTTCAAACAACGTGCCATTCCGACATGAGGTCATCAATAGGCTATTAATATCAGAACTATATCCAATTGTGTAAAATAATAAAGATTCACATTTAAAATGTCATTGTGAAGACTTCTTGATATGGTTATGTGTCTGTTGCGTGCACGACTCGGGGAAGTGAAAGCAGTTCTAGACAGTTTTCTTCTCTGTCTCATTATTCGTGGACTAAGTGGAGCTAAATTAAGTTATTATTTTGCTGTCACTTCGTCTGTTTTATGGCCTAGAAGGTTGTATTTGGTATCTGTGGATAGCTCTAGCTCTCCTCTTTTATCTGACATGTAAGTCGTATCTTTTTAACCACGGTTTCACAAGTAAATCAAACGAAAGTATAGCGGTAGCCGAAGCTATATGATTCTTGTTTGTCACTTCGTCTGTTTCAATAACACAAAAGGATCGATGTGTTTGGTATCAATGGAAAGCTCTGTTTCTCCTCTTTCATTTGATATGCGTGTTATGTCTGTGCGATGCCTGGTCCCGGAGTAATTCAAGCGAGAGCAGTGGCTGCGTGGGTGAACGCAGAGCAATAGACTGTAAATATGATATAGCCTACTTTCATTTAAATTCATGATTTTATTTTTATTTTCATACTTGATCGTACAGACACGTGTCTAGTCTCGTTGGAAAGCCCCGGTTCTGAGCTCTTTCATGCAATATAGGTCTCATCTCGCTGTGACTAATAATCGTGGAGCAATGTAACAGAGAAGAATGGGTGTGTTTTTTGACGCACTTTGCGTCCGTCGGGCTCATAGGGTCCGTTAAATTGACGTGGAAAAAAAATATGATTTGTAAACTGTCGGAATGGGGGTACTAAAATCCAGCATGTCGGAATAACACCATGTCTGAATAGCGGCATGTCGGACAAAAGGGATGTCGGACTGGCAGGATGTCGGACTGCCGACATGTAACCCATAGCAAGCAGTCATCATCATTTACCAGACGTGGAGACCCTGTTGACCAGGTTGTGCAGCATGTTAATAGTGTTGTTGTTGTTGTTGTTGTTGTTATTATTATTATGAATAATAATGATAGTAATATCTACAGTGAGGAGCACATGTATTTGATACCATGCTAAAACAGGAATATAAAATCATCATTTGACAATTGATCTTAATGCCTTAATTCAAAAAATTTGTAAAAATCAAACCGCCAAGGACACAAATTTTCTTTGTGATTGAAGAATGTATCGTAAATAGATAAATGTTTAAATTTAATAGATAAATGTTGATAAATGCTAGGGGAAGGAAGTATTTGACCCCCTATGTAACCCTATGGGAATTTAACACATAGGGTTAACATAGGGGCAGGCAGATTTTTATTTTTAAAGGCCAGCTATTTCATGGATCCAGGATATTATGCATCCCGATAAATTTCCCTTGGCCTTGGGAATTAAAATAGCCCCACATCATCACATACCCTTCACCATAGCTAGAGATTGGCATGGTGCTTTTTCCAATAGGAAAAAGCCTGTTTGATTTGCATTGAGCTCAATGAGCATCAAACAGGCTAATAGGCCTACTGGAAAACTCTCACGCTTGCCATTTTCTGAAACTTGGCAGCCCTGATAGTGTAACGAAGAGACTCTTGTGTGGGGGCGGATCTGTGGGGGAAATCAATGTGAATTGGAATTGTACATTGTAATT
The DNA here is from genome assembly GCF_963854185.1 of Sardina pilchardus. Lineage (NCBI taxonomy): Eukaryota > Metazoa > Chordata > Actinopteri > Clupeiformes > Clupeidae > Sardina > Sardina pilchardus. Next base: position 31,255,736 of record NC_085011.1, on the reverse strand, counting down.
GATAACACCTGCGTGCTCAGCGCTGTTCATCAGTTCATCTGTTCATTTGACCCCCTATGTAACCCTATGGGAATTTAACACATAGGGTTAACATAGGGGCAGGCAGATTTTTATTTTTAAAGGCCAGCTATTTCATGGATCCAGGATATTATGCATCCCGATAAATTTCCCTTGGCCTTGGGAATTAAAATAGCCCCACATCATCACATACCCTTCACCATAGCTAGAGATTAGCATGGTGCTTTTTCCAGTAGGAATAAAGCCTGTTTGATTTGCATTGAGCTCAATGAGCATCAAACAGGCTAATAGGCCTACTGGAAAACTCTCACGCTTGCCATTTTCTGAAACTTGGCAGCCCTGATAGTGTAACGAAGAGACTCTTGTGTGGGGGCGGATCTGTGGGGGAAATCAATGTGAATTGGAATTGTACATTGTAATTGATAACACCTGCGTGCTCAGCGCTGTTCATCAGTCGCTTCCCAGTCAGGGGGTTTTCCACGTTAAGCCTACCTTACATTGACAGACTTTGCAAAGATTTGGAAAAGATTTTTGAAAGACTACTGTCTCAGACCCTCTCACATCTAAAGACAATTCATTGAGTTTCTAGTCACAGTCTAGTCACAGGCCAGTCTCAGATTAGGATTTTGCAAAGACTGTGGGTCACTATTTACAAGACTGCTGCTAGATTCCTTCAAATTATTTCCATCGTGCAATAGGCTACACGTCATCATTAACAGGAACTCACATGATAGCCTACTCATATCAAAGTAATTTTTTCGCGTTTCTGCAGCATTGTTTGATGTGTGACATCACTAACAGATATAGAGTTGTTCTGTCACGTAGAACAGCCGTCTAATAAATTATAAGAAATGAAATAACAAATAATCATATAGGCTACAGCTGTCGCCTATTTTGCCCCTTCCTGTTTCATGTTCGACCGTGGTTACTATTGGTTTTTAATGTTCACGTCACTATTTGCATGAGCCACGACTGAAAAGACTTCCGATAATATCAAACATGTTTGATATTGTCGTAACGGCAAAACTAGAAAAAGACTGCCTCCGACGGACTTAAAACCGCTAAGATTGGCACCTTACACTAAACGATTTAGATGACGGGAGCGCGCTGCGATTCTAGTACAACTCCCAAGATTGCCGCCCGATTTTGGAAATGTAGTCGCCGACTGTTAAAACAGGTCAAAATCGTGCAATGTAAGCCAGCCTTTAGCTGCTGTGGAGGCTTCGTTGGATCGGGTACTTCACCGGCCAGCAGGCCGGTCAGCGGGTGAGACCACACAAGAGTCTCTTCGTTACACTATTCTAACGCTTAGAGATACGGCTCGAATGCATAACTTAGGTTAGTCTCCCTAATGTAGGCTACGTTGTGAGACGTTAGCAAAGTTCACTTGAATGCAGCCGTTTTGAACACATTTGCGCCGCATGTTAAGCAGAATTAATAGCAGTTTAGCTCGCCGTATGTGGCAACAACAATCCTTCAACAATCGTTAATGTTTTGTTAAATGCACATGCAGAGGCAGCGGTTTCATTCGGGCAAAGAAAAAGCTGCGTGCGTAAAAAGCGCGGCTCAATGAAAGTGATTCAATTGATAACATGATTTAAAAATAATTTCAATCGATTCGTACAACAGAGAACATTATTTCGTGGCGGCCAGCCACAGATTACTCAATGTATGGGAAACACTGTTAATGAAAATGTTTCCTGTCATTTCAGCTGCGGTGAAAAATGGAGCAACAAGGCTACGGACCGTGACATCGGGAGAGCTGTGGCAGATCATCTTAAACATGATGCACCTGGACGGTCCGGTGGCGGAGACTTCAAGAATTAAATAAAATTACAATGAAATGGATAATGTTTGTTTGACTGTTTGTTTACGCCTAGCTTGCTATTGTAATGTAGGCCTATTAGATTATGTATTTATCATCTAGATGGTTGGTTAAGTTGGTAAATGAAAATGCTTAATGCACATTTTAAAAGCCTATAATAGGATAATATAGGCTTATTTTAACAGCAATAGTATGGGTAATGGTAAAGTTAGTAAGTGCTTAATGCACATTATTTAAAAGCCTATAATAGGATAATATAGGCTTATAAATTAATATATAACAGCAATATTCTGGTTGAAAATAGGTCCATGGCAGCACCTAAACAAGACGTGGTTTCAACCAAATATAAACGTTGAAAAGGCGTCTTTCCATAGACTTCTTTTCAACGACCATGAAAAGACGTCATCTAACCTTTCACTTTTAAACCAAACTGGGCCGTTGTTTCGACGACTTGACTAGACGTCTTTTCAACGACTTTTGAACGTGATTTTGCTGGGGGGGATGTCCACCAAATCTGGGCCATTTCCGTGAAAGTCCCTGAGCCACACCAGAGCTCAGTTGCTGAGTAGCGTTACCAATTCCGCACATAGCTGCCAAATTTCAAGAGTTTTAGAGCATGCCAAGTTGTTAAAAAAGGAAAAACGTCGTCACAAAGAAAATCTGAGCAAAAACAATAGGGCCTTGCACCTATGGTGCAGACGCTGCTTCAGCGGCCGCACCTCGGTGCTCGGGCCCTAATTAAGTCAATGGGCAAGGGGCAGTGAGTGACTGATTCTCCTGGGGGGGAAAAACAGGGTGCTTTTAACCGACCGGGTCGCGTCGGAAGCATACATCAGTAGCCTACTCTGCAACTTCTCCAGGTAGACGGTGGGAAAGATCTGCTGCAAAAAGAGTGAGAGGACATCCGTGTCCGACCGTGCTATTCACGTTCTAAGTCGATGTACACGTGAGGACTTCGCGCGAGGCTTGAAGAAGATTGTAGTAGTCATACTGTAGGCCAGTGCTTGAAGTGGGCCGGAACGCAGCGGAACGCAGCGGAACGCAGTTCCGTCTTCTGTATTTTCGTCTTTTGGGTTCCACCACTTTTTTCAGCGTTCCGGTACTTACTGAAACTGATCCGACGCAGTGACAGTCACACAGAATAGACAATATCACAAGACCGATGAAAGACTACATTACCCACGAGCCACAACAGTGCCCTATCACAGTGTTTCTCAATCTACCGGGCCTTGAGAAGATTACCATCGGGCCGCCGGCAGACCCTTTCTGCCCTCTTCGAGGGACGCACCATGCGGCCGCGGCCGCACCCATTCTTCTCGGTCTTATTGCTGCGCGAGAACATCGCACAGAAATAACATGCATATCATATGAAACTGTAGAACCTGGCCTTTCCAATGGTACTAGCCGCTAGTTTCTGTGATGAACGGTTTGCGAGATAATTAGCGTTGAAAATTACAGTTACCTACAAAAATGAATGGCACATTCAGTTCTGCGTCATACCCATTCGTCTCTGTGAAATATCTGACGATTTCGTTACTGCCCTATGGCAAACTACATATCAAAATAAACAGGAGATCCTACTGATTCCAACGGCGTATAGAATGCCTCTGTGTAATTAGCTATAATCACGATAAATCCTTTTTGGAAATCACATCAAATTTCTGAATTTTTTCATACCTCTCCATATCCCCCACTTCAAAATAATGTATTTTTCATATCAGAAGTTGTATTCAGACCCCTGTTTGTCATATAGCCATGGACCCAAAATAGCAATAGAAAGAACACTTAAGGAGCTTGCACACTGCTCGAACAAAACGCTAACAAACACGGACAAACACAAACAGTTCGGTCAGTGTGGACGGTCAGTCCGCTGTTGTTTGTCACTGTCTGACATAGTCCGAAGGAGTTCGACATGTCGAGTCCGGTCCGGTAAAGTTTTAGAATGTTCGTGCAGTGTAGATGTCAAGTGCCCTGTATAGATATGTGTATAGGTATGTATATAAATATGTGTATGCTTGTATGTGTATATCTGCTTGCCCTCATCTGTCTAGTTGTGCATGTGTTGTGGACTATAGATGGGATTCATGACGAATCTCATTACGATGGCTGGAAGAGAGACTCGCAGCTGATTGACTGGCAATTGACTCCAAATGAACTAATCATGGAGGTATTATAAGAACTGGAGAAAGTGAACAAGTCCCGCCCCCATTCATTTCAATGGGAATGCTAGGCTAGTGAAAAGTGCCAAAATTGAAAAAATTTTTCAGGCTTCAACATGGCATTTCAAGAGGCTTGTTTCCGGTGCCGTTTTACTTAGCCAATTAAGTGCCAGGTTACTGACTGACGTAAGGTACAGAACGAGAGCTCGTGCCCACACTAAGCTCGTGCATGAACTGACAGTGGAACAGCCACCAATCAGCATGAGGAAAACGTAGGGAAAACGGCACCGGACATGATGTATTTCTGGAAAATGGCGATGAGGAAGTGCCCTGCTAATCGGCGAAGCTAATCAGTCAAATCCTGACCCCCTGGAACTAATTGAGGCCAGAATGAACGCAGGGTGGGGATTGGGTGTTTTTCTGTATAAAAGGAGGGATTGACAGACAGTCAGGAGATTCGGGAAAAGACCGGAGAGTCCCGGAGACGGGGGAATATCACAACACGGAAGCGGCCCGGGACGGTGGCGGAGCGACTGACGCTGAGGAGTGATCCAGTACAACGCAAGCTAAGTGTTTCATTAAGGGACGTCTGAAAGCTCCATCCCGACGGGTGTTGATACTAGCTTATAGCTGCTGTGATTGTGGCGAACCGTGCTCTGATTGTTGTGTGTTTTCAGCGAGCTGCCAACGCCGGCTGGATGACCTGCATCGGACGAGAACTATAACCGGGAAGTGGAGTGTGGAGACGAACGTCGGATGATCTGCTTTTGCTACGCTCTCAACTCTTCTTGGAGAGGGAAGTTCTAGTTCCAGTCTGTTAACCCGTTGCTGTGTCAATGTCGGTATCCGCCGTTCATTCCGACATACCAGCACTCCGACATTGACGTCCAATTGTCGTAGTGGAGGCATGTCTCCTTATGGGAAAAAGTCCCACCACTCCGACATTTTTTTTTTTCATGGTCGCAGTGGCGGTATTTCACTTTTTTTTCAAACAACGTGCCATTCCGACATGAGGTAATTAATAGGCTATTAATGTTACAGTTATTATTTTGCTGTCACTTCGTCTTTTTTATGGCCTAGAAGGTTGTATTTGGTATCTGTGGATAGCTCTAGCTCTCCTCTTTTATCTGACATGCAAGTCATATATTTTTGACCAGGCGTTTCACGAGTAAATCAAACGAAAGTAGCGAGCCGAAGCTATATGACATTCTTATTTGTTTGTCACTTCGTCTGTTTTTATAACACAAAAGGATCGATGTGTTTGGTATCAACGGAAAGCTCTGTTTCTCCTCTTTCATTTGATATGCTTGTCATGTCTGTGCGATGCCTGGTCCCGGAGTAATCCAAGCGAGAGCAGTGGCTGTGTGCGTGAACGCAGAGCAATATAGACTGTAAATATGATATACTTTGATTTAAATTCATGATTTTATTTTATACTTTACACTTGATCGTACAGACACGTGTCTAGTCTCGTTGGAAAGCCCCGGTTCTGCTCTTTCATGCAATATAGGTCTCATCTCGCTGTGACTAATAATCACGGAGCAATGTAACAGAGAAGAATGGGTGTGTTTTTTGACGCACTTTGCATCCGTCGGGCTCATAGGGTCCGTTAAATTGACTTGGAAAAAAATAGGATTTGTAAACTGTCGGAATGGGGGTACTAAAATGTGTCGGATTGGCAGCATGTCTAAATAGCAGCATGTCGAAATAGAGGCATGTCTAAATGGAAGCATGTCGTAGTGGTGGCATGTCTGAGTGGCAGCATGTAACCGTCAATGTCTGCGTTATCTATTCCATATAGCCACGTACTGAGCTGCTTGTTGTGATTCTTCCAGTGGAGGCGGACCTTTCAGCCACTGCGCTGCTGCAGCGCCGAGGGTGTGTTCGCTGTGTTCCGGACCGCACAACTCCACAGGATCAACGCGACGTCACCGATCTAGTTTCCCCCGGACTGCCGATACCAGCAGGCGATTGGACAGTGGGTTGGTGTCTTCTCCTTGTGCAGTGTATTTGGACTTTTATTTACTGGTCGGCAGGGGCCGCCGACCAGTACGGACTTTTATTGTGTTGGACTGTTCAGGGCCGGGCTGGGACATCCAGAACCGATTTGCTGTCACCTATTGACCTTAGACTAATAGCATTTCCTGTCCCTTTCTGATGTGGAGTGAATTCACTATGATATTTTGGGCTTGAAAAGTTGATGTGGGTTTTGATGTGTTTAACTTATGAAGAAATACTCTGATGCTGTGTGTTTATTTATTATGCTGTGGGTCTGCATGAAATTATACACTGGGCAGGTTTTGATTCTGAGGCCTTAAGCTGTCAGTGGGGGGGTGGCGACTGGCTGGTGAAGCCCTATTACATCTGCCTGCCTTGTTACAGCCCTGTATTGATGTGTAGGCCTACTTACTAAAATAAACTTTATAAAATCTAGTGGTGTGTTGCCTGTGTATTGGTGGATCTGGTTCAATTATTGTGGGGGAAAATAGCCCCTCGGCACGACATAGACACTTTTCCAACAAACTTCAACAATCTGACCCCTTGTTGGCATGACAACTAGGCTCAGCTCGCGTGCATAAAGGTATAAGTATAGTCGAGGCGCCCGACCTGTCACGCGACAATGTGACGTCAAAATGACGTAATTTCCTGTGTCGCGAGCCAGATTTTCAGCCGCGCTCGACGTGTCGCACACTGAACATTTGATATCAGGCACGCGCGCCAACCTTGTACGACAACTAGGAAGAGATTGAAGCCAATGTCCTTCTACAGTCATAAACCACATTCAGGCATTATCATAAAGTCTATCCCACATCTTTAAGCCCATTCATTTTTAAAACGACTGTAGTCATGAAGTTTGAATAATAGTAAGTTTGAGAAGTGGGAAGTTAACTTGGCTAGGCTGCAGCGAGAGTTGCCGTTTGGATGACTGATTTGTTTACAGTCGTGAACTAGGTTGGATAAGTTAAAGTTATCAGTGAGAGTTGCAACAGGAGGAATTAGGGGGAAATGACTAGGACCGAGGCACATAAGCATTCCAGCAAAAGGTAACGAAGAGATTTATTTTCAACCAAAGGATATCTGCAAGACCTAAAAAAAAAAAAAAAAAAATCTCTTTCCATTTAGGGAGATTACACAAACTCATCTCATAAACGAGATGGTAGGCTAATCCTTCAGTTGTGCAAGCTAAGTCTGAAATATCAGCAAAGAAGCTAGTTGCTACTGCCATTAACGTCAATGGATATGTGCCTCTGTTCAGGAGAATACTGGAAATTGTGTCGCGACTACCACGCGCAAGTATACATGGTTACAAACGTTCCCCGTGACGTCAACATGTCGCACGACAAGTCTGGTGCGTGGACTGTACCGGGGCCTTAACACCCGCGAGCGGATACTTTAATGTTACTTTTAGCCTTTCACTTATCTCCTGACTCGTAAAAAATAGCGATTGAAATGGCTGGTTTTTGGACTGTTGAAAATGAAGATCGGCTCATCGAGCTGTGGGAGGAAAGTAGCCAAGTTGCCCAAAATGTATCTAGCTTCCTTACGAAAAAAAACCCTGTGTGTTTTAGTTTAACCAGAGACACTAATATGGTTCACAAATGAAGACCAGAGAGGTTTTGTTTATTGTTATTATCCCTGTAGGTTTAGGCTAGCCTATACTTTGTTTCTGCCCATCTTGGTGCATTTTTAAATTAGTCAATGCTGAAGTTTGTAAACCTACCAGCAAATCATGTAGGCTTGCCTAAATTGATGAGAGAGAGAGAGAGAGAGAGAGAGAGAGAGAGATGCCAATGAACATGTGCATGAGCCAGCAGTATACAGTAGGTCTTCATGTAAGCTTGAACCTTATCAGGTAGTGCACGGGGTAGTTGGTCTGTGATATGTTAAAGTAGACTGAAGTAGGCCTAGATCGTTCATAATGTTTATGTAAATCTACTTGTTGTGCAGAAGCAGCAGTCAAAGCAAAGATGGAAACCCTGAGGACACAGTACAGGCGCTATTTGAAAGAGAAGCCATCAGGCAGCGATGGATCCATCACACCGAGACAGACCTGGATGCTGCAAAGGATGAAATTCCTAGAAGCCCATATGAAAAAAAGACCATCAAAATCAAACATATCGCCAAATGTAAGAATTTTGTTTGGGCAACAAATGATTTAATTAATCATGCTTACCAGGCTAGTTCCTTGTGGAATCATTGAGGTCAGTTGGAATGAAGATATTCTGTTAGAATATCCCTAACCTTTTTAGCCTGCTGAGGAGGATTTGTACTGCCTGGCAGACTAGCTTGTTGTAATACAGGATCCTGACTCCAGCTATCAGGTGTCTCAGGGACTTCATAGACATTGCTGTGTTCCTCTCGAAGGAAGTTGTGCATTGCACAGCATGCACAATGCTTTCGACTACCTCTGGCTTTTGGTTGATCGTGGTGAAAAACACCCGCCACCGGTTGGCTAGTATGCCAAAGGCATTCTCTACTACCCTTCGAGCTCTGGACAGTCTATAGTTAAATAACTGGTGTTCCTCGGTGAGGCCACTTCTAGCGTATGGCTTCATGATGTATGCCTTCAGTGGGAATGCTTCATCCGCTACTAGGTAGTATGGTATAATTTTGTCTGAGCCTGGTAGAGGAGAAGGTGGGGGGATGATGGCAGTGTGTTGTTGGATTGACTCTTCAAGTGTGCAGCCCCTGAATACACCTCCATCTGATACTCTACCATTGCATCCTATGTCGACGTACAGAAATTTGTAGTCACTGTCTACAAGGGCCATAAGAACAATCAAATTGAAATGTTTATAGTTATAGTACAGTGAACCACTGTTTGGTGGAGGCCTGATGGCAACATGTTTCCCATCCAGAGCGCCCAGACAGTGGGGAAACTGCCAGCTCTTCTGAAATCCTTCGGCAACCTTCAGCCACTCTGTTGTTGAATTGGGGCACTGAAATAAGAAATATTAAATTGCTTATGTTATTATTTCAACAGGAGAGTTCATCTGATCTTCCAGAAGACAATGAAACTGCTGATGAGGGTAACAGCTTCAATGACCCAACAGACACAACAGAAGACATTGAAGAGGAAGACCCTTCAAACCATCTAAACCCTCCACCCTCAAACTCAACTACTCCTCGACCTAAGCCGAGAAAGAGGTCAGCCCAAGATTAGGGTTGGGTATCGAGAATCGAGAATCGATGGGAACCGGGACTATCTTTCCAATTCTCCCGGAATCGTTCAAAAGTTTAAATTTCAATTCCTAGTATCGATTCCCAGTCTGCGAACCAGAAGAAGAAGCCGCTAAACACCAACAAAGAAGGTGTTTGCATAACCGAGCTGAGGCAACAAGACGACAGTTCATAGATTTGATATTTATATTGTAGTTGAAAACAGCCCTGTGAGAAATGTATAGTAAAGTTCATAGAATTAAAATTGATGGAGAAGATCAGACTATGTCATTCAGAAAGACCGTTGGTTAGCTAGCTCATTTAAAATATTCGAACTTTTTTGACCCTGCTTCTTACAAGAATCGGAATCGAGAATCGTTAGGAACCGGAATCGAATCAAGGAATCGAAATCGGAATCGGAATCGTTCAAATTCAAACGATACCCAACCCTACCCAAGATCCTGCCCAAGAAAAGGACATGCAGATGCTGGAAGCGGTAAATGCCACACTGCGCTCTCTCAGTGAGAGTGCAGCTGTGAGACCACGTGACCATATCACAACATACTGTCAATATTTAGAGAATGAGTTCCGACAGATTGAGTCTGCAGACCCACATTACTTTTGTTTTGTTCAAAGCCAAATTAATCAATTTATCTACAACAGACCAAATTCTCACAATGACTCCTTTGGATATAATTGATTCAATTGCTTTAGATGTTGAAAGTGATTGAAAATGTTGACATACAGTATGTAGCCTATATAATTAAAAAGTAATAATACAATACAAAATATAATTATTACTTACACACCCACACACACACACACACACACACACTACATATATACAGCGCCCTCCACAATTATTGGCACCCCTGGTTAAGATGTGTTCTTTAGCTTCTAATAAATTCATTTTTTTCCAAATAATATAGGACCACAACGAAAAAAAGCGTAAAATCTAACCATACAAGTGCATTTATTTAGAAGGAAAAAAATCCCACATTAAGAAATAATTATTTTACATCAAATCATGTGTGCCACAATTATTGGCACCCCTGATGTTAATGCTTTGTACAACCCCCTTTTGCTAATAAAACAGCACCTAATCTTGTCTTATAATGTTTCACAAGATTAGAGAAAACAGAAAGAGGGATCTTCGACCATTCCTCTTTGCACAAAATCTCCAAATCATCCAACGACCTCTGCACTCTCCTCTTCAACTCACCCCACAGGTTTTCAATGGGGTTGAGGTCTGGGAACTGAGATGGCCATGGTAGGAGCTTGATACGGTGTCTGGTGAACCATTTCTGTGTAGACTTGGCCATATGTTTAGGGTCATTATCTTGCTGAAAGACCCAGTGATGACCTATCTTCAGCTTTCGGGCAGAGGCCACCAGATTTTAATTTAAAATTTCCTGGTATTTCAAAGCATTCATGATGCCATGCAGCCTAACAAGGTTCCCAGGCCCTTTGGAAGAGAAACAGGCCCACAGCATCACCGATCCTCCCCCATACTTCACAGTGGGCATGAGGTGCTGTTCTACATACTCATCTTTTTGTTACGCCAGACCAACTTAGAGTGTTTGTTGCCAAAAAGCTCTAACTTTGTCTCATCTGACCAAAGCACACAGTCCCAGTTGAAGGCCCAGTACCGCTCCAGACGTTTGTGCTTATGATTTTGAGTGAGAAAGGTTTTTTTCCCTGCATGCCTCCCAAACAACTTGTTGGCATGTAGATAGCGCCTGATGGTTGTTTTGGAGACTTTGTGACCCCAAGATGCAACCATTTGATGCAATTCTGTAACAGTGAGTTTTGGAGATATTTTTATTTCTCTTACCATCCTCCTCTCTGTGCGTGGTGGCAAAATAAACTTGCGTCCTCTTCCAGGCTTGTTTACCACTGTTCCAGTTGTTTTAAACTTCTTAACGATTCCTCTGACCATAGATATGGGCAGGTGTGCGAGTGGCTATTTTCTTATAGCCATATAGCCTTACTTGTGAAGGTCGACACACATCTGCCTTACTTGAACAGTGTGTTTCTTTGTCTTTCCCATGTTGAAGAGAAATGGCCTCTGTGTCACGTCATATTGATAGCCCAGGGAAACAGGATGTTAAGAATTACTAATTAAATGTTCCTACATACTCTGATTGACTTTGTAAACTACTGTAGAAATGACAGAAATGACAGAAATACTTTAATTACATTTATTTCCTAGGAATTGTTAGGGGTGCCAATAATTGTGGAACAGGTGATTTTATGAAGAATAATTATTTCTCAGTCAGGGATTTTTTTCCCACCTTAAAATTCTCTTGAGTTGAAGGTTAATTTTTTTCTACAATTTTCAGTGTGAGAGTATGCTTCTACAATAAAAAATGTATTTATTTTAAGGCTTCTAACGCATCTTAACCAGGGGTGCCAATAATTGTGGAGGGCGCTGTATATCAATCATAATACAACATAATGTAGGCCTATTATACAACATACATAGGCCTACAACATTAAGTATATACAACTAAAAACAAGGAAAAATATTATTATTCTATTTATTGTGCATATTCAACTATATGTCGGCCTATATGCTAATGTATTCAGTTATGTGCAATATAATCTATGTTATAACATTATATTGTAAATGTGAGATATTATAATATGATAATGTAATGTATCATATTAAATGGTAAAAACAAGGAAATGTTTGTATAACATAGAACAGAAAAATATTTGTATTATTATTTAATCTATTTATTAAATACATATTCAAATGTAATCATGCTTTGTCATCTTCGTAATTTGCTATGGTTAATACTAGGATACAAGGATACATGGAAGTTTATTTGTGTGTGCGTGTGTGCGTGTGTGTGTGTGTGTGTGTGTGTGTGTGTGTGTGTGTGTGTGTGTGTGTGTGTGTGTGTGTGTGTGTGTGTGTGTGGAGTGTGAGGAGCGCATGGAGAAGTGTGGTGCTTACCTTAAGATATTTCTCAGAGAGGACTTGATATATGGCAGCACAAGTCTCAGGGATGATTGCTCGGATGGTTGAGCAACCAATTCGAAACTGGTATGACAGACTTTGGAATGTTTCACCTGTTAAACAAAAAGGTTATACACAATTTATACAGCCATGCTTACTCTTTTAAGCAAACTATGAATGAATTGGAATTGGACCTTGCCTGTTGCCAAAAATCGCAAGGTGACCATCAGACGCTCACCAGGAGAGATGCAGTCTCTGAAATTCGTATTTTTCCTATTTATCAGGGGTGTTACCATTATACGTAATAGCTCAAAAGCCTGGGGCGCAAAGCGTAAAAAGTTTGCAAAGGCTGGAGTGTCTTCGGACCTCAGCTCCCTGCACAAGTTTGGGTAAGCCCCCTGGTTTTGATGTCTTAAAAGCCATGGTTTACACCATATTCTCCTCCCGAATCTTCGTGTTTGTTGGCGATCCTGTATACGCCTAGTAGCTCTATAAGCCAGCCAGACCAACACCACTTTCATTACATTAATCAAAGTAGGCATATCCATTATAAAACTATAAGTAGCCTAGGAAAGTAATTAGTAGTCTAGATAGCAGCCACCTTTGACCTTGACAGTTATGTCAGTTGATGTTTGGGCAGTGTAGAATGCACACCTGAGCATTTGAACATTCTAAAGACTTTTGCCAACAGTTGCAGTCTTTAGAATGTTGGTGTTTGTTGGCACTTGTTTGGGCGGTGTGCAAGCTGCTTTACAGTCACACTTACCCACTTGTTCTGACTTTTGACCTAATCTCTGTTCTTGGCCAGTTATTGTTAATTAAATCAATGTAAGTAGGCCTACAGCCTATTTCACAGTTTTCTTCATCTGGGCCTTTAGCCCAAAGGTTTCTGGTTCTAGGGCCCTTATTAGCCCAGTTAGGCCTACAAGTGGCTATACTGCACTGGTCTGGTTTGTGTTGTTTTAATGGTTTTCCATATTCCATTTGTTAATTAGAAAAAAGTAACCTAGGCCTATAGGTTAGTGGTTGAAAAAAATATTAAATAAAAAAAGTTTTTCAACCAACACATCCTAAAGACTTAATTTTTTTTTTTCACCGCACAAATGTCAAATGTCAGAAAATTAGAGTTCCTGCACTTATTTTTTCCCACTTCAAGCACTGAATATTGTGGAAATAATTGTACCCTATATGTCCACCAGATGTCTCCCAAAGACTATGTCCCAGTGGGCACTGTACCTATTTCTATTTTCTTTTAGCCTACCTCAAAACTACTACTGCATTAAGCCCGTTCTTAACGTCGTAGTTTGTGCACTTGTGACATAAAGGTCACAGGCTAAACCATACAGGGTTTTTTTGTTCATTACCATAGCGTTTTCATTTGAATGCCAACATAATTATTTTTATAGGCTATCTTCATAATTGCACTGACAGTTTGACTCTCAATAGGAACAAAAACTCTGGTTGTGTTTTTGTTTGTTTGCTCTCTTTTTTTGGCTTCAATAGCGCACACGATAGGCCTTTTAGTCTAGGCCTACTATTAAACTGAGAACTTCAAAATATTTTTCAGGTCTACCCGACCCGAAATTTTCCTTGAGCGGTAATATAGCCCACCCATAATGAAAATGTTGCTTGCAATGGCCTTCTTGATATTTAAATGATGTTTCGTAGTTTGTGGTAGATGCGTTAAGCCTATGATTTAATGTTACTTCGCACAATAAAGAAAGAAAGAAAGAAAAAAACGGTTCCTAAACTGGAAAGACTATAGTCAGTTGTTAAAACTGGTCGCTTAAATCTTTCCGTCTTATTGTGTATAGATAAAGCTTTATTTCTGAGTTCAGACTGCTGATTAGTTTGGGGTAGAGATACACTTTTATATATTTATCTGACAGCCCGTTGCCTAAGTTCATTTGACATGCATTATAGCGTCAATTTTACTTCCAGGTTTCACTGTTTAATTAGGGCACTACACTTTTGTTACTAAGACGAACAAGAGAAGAACTAAGAGATTTTAACTAGCCTAATTAACCTATAGGCTATATGATTTTCTTTTATTTGCGCACGGAAACCAAAGTGGTCGAACTTTGCTCCCTCCTTGCTAAGGAGAAATAGCCGACAGGGAAACTATCGAAGCCAGTGTAGAGTGTTTAACACTAAAGGCATGGTTATTGTAGCTGTTATTTGGATATTTAGACTATTTGTGTTTTATGTCTTTAGTTGTCTTTTGTGTAGCTGTGCGGACAGACTGTTTGATAGGCATGCTGCATTGGTCTCTACCCAGACCATCACACACAACCACACATGACAACGTGAAAAAAAACAGGATTTGTTTGAAACAGACTGACCAAAAACATGTATAGGCAACAACGTTGAAACTATCTATTTTCCGTGATGAAATAAGATTGTCGCTGTTCCACTGGTCAGGTGCCATCAAGAAATAGCCTATGCGTGGCTCGTTTCATTTGCCAAAACAACTACAACAAAAACTAAGACGAACTCACGTGTTATACGATAGGTTACCCTTATTGATTGCAGTCCTCCATGCACTTTTCAATACCATTTTCGTATCAGAATTAGGCCTACTAAATAGAAGTGCGCTGCCGCGCAAAGCACTCAAGGCAATCAAGAGAAGTGATGGGCCAAATGTGTAATTCCAACGCAGGCTAATGAAAATAGACAATTCTCCATAAAAGATCAGTTATTATCAGCACTTAAACAACACTGATATCGCTTCCATGAAGCTACCCTACGCCTAAAGCGTCCCAGTATTTACCATCCAATGAAAGGCCACTATAAGTTAACGTTATCCAATGGAGAGGAAGCACATGCAGGCTGGACCGATATCACTACGGTATCTCTTCAGACTCATTCATAGCAATAGACATTTAGCACGCAGTTCTGCTCAACCAGATGCCCGACATTAGGGTACGTCTTAACCTATACTTTAATGTGCTGCTCTCATGAGCTCGGATACTTTGGCAAACCGCCAGGCATTGGTCAGACTGTGATATGAGCAAAAAGTTTATTTGTTTTACTTTTTTCCGTCCCAGTGTTTCAGATAGGCGTATGGAGTAAATATACCAAAAAAGGTTCACTTTGCGTAGCCTATGTAGCCTACATTCGAAGCGCTTTTACACTTTGGCTTTGTTCATAAAGGAAATCTCGTTAATAGCCTACTAACAAATGATATATGTTGGACAGATGGAAGCTAATAGACAGAGTGCTTTCGTAGTAGGCAGTACGCCACTGGCAGCGCTGCATAACATGACCGAGATGAAGACTTCTTTATTTCCCTACTCCTTACAAAATCCCACGGGGTTTAAAGCATCCCCGCTCACCAGCATAAACGCCCAGATCGCCCTGGGAACACCACATGGAATTAGTGACATCCTGGGAAGACCCATCACCGCAGCAGGACAACTGCTATCGGGTTTTCCAAGGATAAATGGACTGGCCACCTCTGCTGGAATGTACTTTAATCCTGTATCTCGTTATACGAAACCACTGACAGAGCTACCGGGAAGAGCACCCATCTTCTGGTCAGGAGTCATGCAGACCACCCCTTGGAGGGATTCGCGGGTGACATGTCCAGGTAAGTTGTATTCCCTGGAGGTAACGAAGCCTACATCAGGTGAATAGGCTAGGCCTACTTGAGGTCAAGATTGCAGTGCCACTAGCCGCCATTTTTTAGAAAGATGATTTTGGCTAAATGTGTGCATTAATTTGAGTTTCCTTGTCTGTAGGGTATTTTATAATGTCAAGAAAGACCTTGACAAAACCACAATCATGCTCATATTTTTATTTCAACGTTTTATTTCAACTTCTAAAACGCATTAGTTTAGCCTTCCACATGCACTGTCGGACCTGCAATCAAGCCCTTAATTTAATCCCTTATAATGCTTTAGGCTATAAACTGACCTTAATTTCTTTGTAATAGGCCTATAGTTTTTCTGTTCTTGGCCATATAAAGGATAAACCATTTCCCCTTTATGTTTTTCAGATTTGCTCCTTAATGTTATTCTTTAACATTCCTTATTAATCCCATAGTATACTTCTTATCTTTAATAGGCCTATATTGTATTGCGGCTCTCAGTTTTTGTCATCGTAGCCTATCTACACAGTTAAGTAGCCTAGACTATCCAACCTGTTGATTGGCCCTTAATTAGGCTACATGGAGTTGTGATCAATGAATTTACGCTGAAAACTGGTAAATGTCCAAATAACCGATGAGTAGCTTCGGGCAAAGTTAACTAAGCCATTTCTAAAGAGAGCGTTTCTATTTATTTATTTTACATGAATTTCCCTGCTACTAGAACACATCTGACTCAACATTAAAAATGTCTTTTAGCTCAAGCTAATATGCTGCTGGACAAGGATGGCAAGAAGAAGCATTCAAGACCAACATTTTCAGGACAACAGATATTTGCTTTGGAGAAAACTTTCGAACAAACTAAGTACCTTGCCGGTCCAGAGAGGGCTCGTCTCGCTTATTCCTTGGGCATGACAGAAAGTCAAGTCAAGGTGAAAGAAGTTACGATTATTATTAACATTATGCTGCACAACATTCAACAACATGTGTAGGTAGGTATGACAAATATGTACATTCAAAAGTTTCAGGACAAGTAGCCTAACATATCTAAGTGTCTATCTTTTCTTTCATTTATTATTTTAAAAAGATTAGGCCTATACAGTACTGTGACGCAATAGGCTATTGCAAGGTCTCGGTTATTTAAGTGAACTAATTTCTATTAGATCTAGGCCTTGTTTAAACATCATGCTTTAACTTTTTTTAACATGCAATGTTGATGTCGCTATTTTGTTATTCCTTTGGGCTATGCTATGTTAGAGAGCGCCTAGAGACGCGTTTTAAAGAAGCTATACGCATATTTTCCCCAGCCTGAAACACAATGCAGCCTAACTTAGCCCGTAGTTTACCATTTCCCCCTGAAAGTATGGAGCCTACCAAACCATGAAAAAAGGTAGTTCTTTCATAAATAGTCATTTTGAATTATTTTACACCTAAACGAAAGTAGGCCTATACACAAATTTGAGCATGAAACTCCATTATAGCCTATTATTTTCAAATGTTAGTGATTTAGGAATAGTCTAATATGTCCGAATTTTATTTTTAAAATATGGGTGGACTATGGGCATTTGATAGACCTAGGTTTAATTGGATGCACTGTAGGTAACCTATAGCCTAACAATGATTGATATGCTATTTGGGCATTACAGGGGAGCTACACCAGACGCGTAACTTAAGCGTTCCGTTCGCGACGCGTATGTTGCAGCCGGTCGCAGCAGTTAATTATCACTGTATAATAGGGGAGCTACACCAGACGCAACAGTGGCGCGTACATTCGAAGAAAATAGACCCATCTTCTAAAATGGATTTTACGCGTCGCAAACGGAACGCTTCAGTTACGCTGGTGTAGCTCCCCTGTTAGTCGCATCATGATAATGAATAGGGGAGTGTCGGGACGACCAGCAGAAGCCATTCTTTTGTGGCTAATAGGCACATAGCCTCTGTCCTGTGTCAAATAGGGAAATAGTTACGGGCACACACGTGCGTGTCATCTAGCCTAGGCCTTGAGTTGAGCAGTTGAACAAATGCATTTTTTCGCATCACTCTCGGGGCGAATGAAAATCACACGTCAAACGACAATTAATAATGAAAACCTCTCACAGCGCCGATATTTTTGACACTGTAGGCTATGTACATATGTATATCATGAATGTTTCATTTGACTGTGCTACTTTTAAATTTCTTTCAGTAGACTAGATAGAATTAGTGACAGAAAATACACTAATGAGCACCTATTCACACTTTTGATTGACAAAGCCTAAATAAGATTTAGCACCATACATTAGCTGAATGATCACTGTAGGTAGGCCTATGTAGCTGAAAACCATCCATTAGCCTACACGCTTGGCTTGATGTTGAGGTCAGATAGGTGCAGTGGGCTAGCCTTCTATAGGCTTTTCATGCACGCATTATGAAAAAAATGTTTAGATTTTTTATTATTGATTTTATTACTCTATATGAGCCCAATATTGAAAATCTGTTGGAATTTTTTTAAAATATGATTTTATATAGAAGTTATGTTACTGTCCACGTATGTGGACAGTGCGCAACAAAGGGGTGAAAAAGAAAAAAATGTAATGACAGAAAATATGAAAAATATGGCCCTCTACTACCTCCATACTACCCACCCAGCCCTCTACTACCCCCATACTACCCACCCACCTCTCTACTACCTCCATACTACCCGCCCACCCCTCTACTACCCCCATTACTACTCACCGACCCTCACCCACCCCTCTACTACCCCCATATTACTCACCCCTCCACTACCACCACTACCCAACCACCCCTCTACTACATCCATACTACTCACCCCTCTACTACTACCCCACCCACCCCTCTAGTACTCTCATACCCACCCCTCTACTACCCCCATATTACCATACCACCTTGGCATTACCACATGTAATTAGGTCATTATTTATAAATATGTTTACCAAATGTTTGTTTCTTTGTAATTTTAAGCAGTTAAAATCATATTTGAAAAAAAAAAATGAAAAAATCCTAGTTCCAAAATCTGATTTTTGGTCATTTAACTCCTCTGTTGCGCAACGTCCACATACGTGGACAGTTGCTTTTTAGGGTCTACAAACTATTTTACATCAGATTTAATTTCTGAAAACATAGAGTTGTTCAACACACTCTCCTGTACAGCATTTTGCCTTCTTGAGTACTAACTTTTTACAGATATGCCTGGAGCATTCAGCATATGGCCATTACTGTCACTCATGTTGAATTGATGATGTCATCAAGCAGTCAATATTCCAAATATAAGATGATACATATTGTTAATATATTGCCATGGACCTACTAAAACAGCCCTGAAGTGGATTGGTGTATATCAACATGATAAATAAATAGAAAACAGAGTTAAAGTTAATGTCCACACACGTGGACATTGCGCATAGCAACATAGCGGAATTGAAGACTCAGAGAAAACGCGAGTAGGCCTATAGGGATAGGCTATATATTTTGACTAGAGTTTCATCTCTCCTGGCCTTAACATTAGTCTACAGCCATATGAACGACCCACGCAGTTTCACGTTCAGTGGTTGGCCTATTTAATGTATCATTCACTTTACAGCGAATGCCTGCGCTAATATTATTATTTCCGTATCAGGTCTGGTTTCAAAACAGGAGAACCAAATGGCGAAAAAGACATGCTGCAGAAATGGCAACTGCCAAAAAGAAACAGGACTCTGAAACGGAGAAAATGAATGAAACTTCGGACATCGAGGACGATGATGAGTACAACAAGCCCCTGGACCCAAACTCAGATGATGAAAAAATCACTAGACTGCTGAAAAAACACAAGACCACCTCGCATCAACCCATGCCGCAATAACTCGAAAATGTGATGGCAACGTCCAATAAACCGATTTAAACAGGGTAGGCTAGGCTATAAGATACATAAATATATGTAGAGAGAGCGTGTGTGTGTGTGTGTGTGTGTGAGAGAGAGAGAGAGAGATAGAGAGAAATAGAGAGAGAAAGATGTGAATACATGTACAGTTTTTTATGATGATGCTTATTTTACAACTTCATTACCAGCAGCTCATAGGGATTGAGGAAAGTCTAGGCTATCTGACTAGTCTAGTTACAGTCTGTCTAACATGAGTTAGGCTATGCGTAGCCTGCCTCTTGACTATTTGTGTTAACTTGTTGGCTGTGTTAAGCTAATTAATGTGTATAAGTATTTTAACAAGGTTAGTTTTCACAGAAGTGAATTTTATTCTCATTTCAAGCCTGCAGTGTGCCAACTCCCAAACAGGACTGCATATGATTTGCTGAATAAAGAAAGTAACGGGCTAGGGCTTTGTATCACAAATAAATTATTTAACAACTTTTTTACGATATCCAGCTGGTATGCCATTAATTAGCTGACCATGTCATTTTGTTGTGGGGCCATTATTTCTCATTATTATTATTATTATTATTGTTTTATTGTTGTTATTATAAATATTATGTGAGAGAATTTGAAATGGAGCAAAATCCAAATGGTTGCAAAAAAGTACTTTCACTTTCATCTCAAACATGGTCCTACCATAATGAAGACATAATACAAGACATTCAACATTAAAAACTGAAGGTTTTCTATGATTTGATGAAATAATCAGCTACTACATAAAGACTATTAGATTCAAGATATTTATTATTTTAAGACTAAAATCCACATGGTTGCCTTTGCGATTTACATTAACCCACCATGTTCTGGTCAAAATAGTTTTCTAAAAACATCTATTAATCATAGGCTACTGTCATGAGATTTGTTCACATAGGGCATTTGAACACAATATGTTTTCATGGCATTTTTTATTTATTTGAATGTTTATTTCCTTAACCTTTACCTGCGGTGTTCCTGGTCAGAAATGAACCATAAAACATGAGTGGGTGAAGAAAAATAATGTGTTTTCACACATAGTCCTTTTTAAAAGAACCAAACTCAGTACACTCGACCACAAAAACTGTAGATCTATCTCTAAGCTACTTTTTTATCTCGAAAAAGATATTTAAATACTTACTTATACTCATCTTATTTAAATACTTTTCATATCCATGACAAGTTTTAGTCTGATTTTAGAACCAAGCATAGCACCGAATCTGCTCTTCTGAGGGTAATTATATCCTCCTCACTATTGACTCTGGTTCCTGTGCCATTTTAGTTCTATTTGATCGTATTTGACACAATTGATCATGATGGGGGAAAAAACAACAACTTGGGGTGCACCAAATCCAAGGTTTGGGCGAATCTTTAGCTTTTTGATGGGGTTCGGATTCTTCCAAACCATGCTTCATCAATCAAACCCTGCGCAGTGTTTCTGTCGCTGCTAGAACATAAGATTGCATAACATAACATAACATTGCAATGGGCTATCCAAGTTACAGAAGCTCTTTCTAGCTTATTTATCCACATCGTCTTGTGTCTGCTTGCCATTTGTGAAGTGCTCACGAAAATCATATAAATTATCATGCAAAAGACTTATCTCCTATGATCCAAGATAGACATTCTATCTAGGTTTTTGAACATTTATTTTATCTGATGACATAGAAAACTTTGCATCCCCGTATAGTATATCAGTTGTCTAAAACTGAGACTCCTCACAGAGGCTCTTAAATTAGCCTCTCTCACAGTCTTAAAGTGGCAAGAATACTTATACTGAAGAATAAAATGTAGCCTAATGATATCACAAATAAGTGTAATAGTTTAGTTCACATGCTTATCCAAAAAAAATTCTGTGTTGTTCCCAGGCCTAGAATTTTAGTGACAAGGCCACTTAGCCTTCAATGGGCATGGGCATATTTGGTGGGGGATACAAATGTCACGAATGTACAAAAGGCCAATGTTTTTATTTATTTACTTTAAAAATATATATATATATATTGAAGGAATCAATGCGGTTATACAGGATGACAATACAAGAGCTTTCCCTCAGAGTTTTCTGAAATGTTCAGCAACAGAACAGCAAAAGCCTACCAAACATATGGCACATCAACACCCCACAGAAAATAAAAAAACAAAAGCCAGCAAGAGAGAAACAAATTAAAGGAATAGTTCGGTATTTTACACTTTAAGCCTGTTTGTATTGCCTAGCATGAAAACGAGTGTTAGACACCGACATTTTGACGATTGAGCCTGTTTGTGGAATTTGGCAGCTTTAGAATGGAGCTCTGTATGGCTTTAACATTGCTCGCTTTTTGCATGGACTATTCTGTCCTTAAAACACCCCTAAACGTTTGTTTTTTAAAAATATGCAGCTCGAGTGGTTACTGGTCTTCAACGATCTTCTATAGCAAGTTTAGCAGTGAAATTCAAATTCTGTTGTGTTATATTAGGCACACATGGTTGTGAGGTATCTGAAAAAGTACTTCCGGGATTTCTAAAATCCCTGATAAAAGATGACAGAAGCTGTATTTCGCTGCTAAACTTGCTATAGAAGATCGTTGAAGACCAGTAACCACTCGGTGAGCTGCACATTTTTAAAAACGAACGTTTAGGGGTGTTTTAAGGACAGAATAGTCCATGCACCAAGCGAGCAATGTTAAAGCCATACAGAGCTCCGTGCTAAAGCTGCCAAATTCCACAAACAGGCTCAATCGTCGAGATTTCGGTGTCAAACACTTGTTTTCATGCTAGGCAATACAGAAAACGGGCTTAAAGTGTAAAATACCGAAATATTCCTTTAAACAATGACAGTCAACATACTGTTCAAGACAAATTCAGGACAAACACTCAAGTGAGGACTGGTCAAAATGAGGTGCCTGGCCAATAGAGTACAGAGGAACAAGCCTTGCCCTTCACAGTTTGTGATGTTGGGATTAAGGGAATTGAGAAATAGCAGTTTGGATCTCCTCCAAGGTTATAGAAGCATCCATCACTTTAACCAGTGCTTTGTCTAATATAAGCAGTTAGCTATTTAAAACATTCATTTTCAGGGAATCAGTAGTTTTCACTTTAGACTGGTACATGTCCTCATAAAATAAAGCAAATGCCTTGTTTATTTTAACTGGATCTGTTGTGAAGTGGCCTCATTTTATGAATGGCATGTATAGCTAGCGAGTGTCACAGCTGACTTGCAAGGAGTCAGCTCAAAGTGATTTTGTTGTGTTTTAACAAGTAAGCCAACTCTTTGAGGAAGGATGGTGTTATTATTCATATTTAGAGGGGATGCATCCCCTCTATTGAAATCCGGTTGCTTCTTATTATTAGAGGGGATGCATCCCCTCTATTAAAATGCGGTCGCTTCTTCTTCTTATTATTAGAGGGGATGCATCCCCTCTATTGAAATCATTATTATTATTATTATTATTATTTTTACCTTTTTGTGCGCGCTAGGGCTGTGCAATTAATCGATTTTAAATTGTAATCGCAACTAGAAATGCAATTCCCGAGGAATTACACGAGGGGATGCAATCTGCTGGGCAGACTTTTATTTTGACACACAGGAAACACTTCTATACTCTGTGTAGTTCAGGGAGAGCCAGATTGTATGCTTAAAGCAGAGAGGGTTAAAGCGGAGCGAGAGGGCCCAACGTTCGACCATTTCCGCATTCTATTATTGCAAGGGGGTTGGGAGGGAATCCCCCTTTATGCAGACCAGAGTACGCCCTCGCTGCATTAATGTCAATGGGAGACTTGTGGAATGTTATCAATAAATTGGTCATTATGGCTTTCTGGATTTGTTGACTGTATTTTGGGATTTTTTGTCATAATCTGTATGTTTTTCCGATCATTTCAAGTCTAATAGTGTAATTTTTAGTGAATGGGTTTGTTAAGAAAATAACTTAATATCAGACCATGCTGCTGCTGGTTACTGTCTGGTTGCTAGCTAGCTAGCTAGCCGCCTACCTAAGGTAACATTTTAAACGGAGCAGTGTCATTTCTTTGAAATGACAACTACCTGAATAACATTAGTGACATTAGTTAAAGTGGGTAGTTTATACTCAAGTGAACTTGCAACGGTATATACAGTTTAAGCGAAGTCTTTCAACTGTTAGTGACCTGGCAGCGCATAGCTGTATTGTCATGGTTACTGCCATTCACTTCCATTGCTTTTTAAGCTAGCGTCCGCTAGCTAGTTAGCTCGGTTCACAGACTAATTAAATTATTCATTCCGTGTCCTATAGAATGATTCATTGGTATCATGCATGATTTTAGACAGAAATACTGTAATCTTAATTATGTCTGTAATGGATAAAAAGAAAAAATGAAGGAATATCAATACAGTGCATTTCCATGCACTGTAATAAAAATAATAAAAATAAAAAGCCTAGGAATAACAATACAGTGCATTTCCATGCACTGTAATAAAAATAATAAAAAGAAAAAGCCTAGGAATAACAATACAGTGCATTTCCATGCACTGTAATAATAAGAAGCGACCGGATGCATCCCCTCTAATTATGTGTTTAAATCGATGTTAAATGTGAAATCGTAAAATCGATTTTTCACTTTAACTAGGGTAAATACAGTACTTATGTTTGCAAGTGTTGAATTTTGTGGCAAAAGTTCAATAATTTTTCTTAATATTAATAATTAAAAATGAATTATTAATAATAAACATTGTTTAATAAGAGCAAGATTTGGGCTTAAATCCCAATGGGGAAATTATTTGCAAAATAATCGATAAAAAACAGCGCATTTGATATAATTTCTTGCCTTTTGTCATTTTACAAAATAATCGTAATTAATAATAATCGAAAATCGGATTTTGAGAAAAGAAAATCGAGATTTTATTTTTGGACAAAATCGAACAGCCCTAATGCACGCTATTCAGCCTGAACCGCCTAACGTACAAACTTGGTTGAAACACCGTTCCGTAGATCTTCCAAATATCTACTGGACAATCTATTTGACATTTTTGAGAAGTTTGCACTTTTTGAGATATTTGTAATTAAAAGTGTATTTTCCCCCCATAGACTTTAATGGAGGCTGTGATGTCATAATGGGCCAGAACTCTCAGTTCCCAGTCTAGTTAGAACACTGCCCTACGAATCCAACTGTCATTTCTAAGCAAAGATTCTAGAACAGAGCTCCACTCTAGAATCTCTGCTTTTAAAGGGATATTCCGCCATTTTTGGAAATACGCTCATTTTCCACCTCCCCTCGAGCAAAACAATCGATATTTACCTTGTTCCCGTTCATCCAGCCATTCTGTGAGTCTGGCGATACAACTTTTAGCTTCAGCCTAGCATGATTTGACATGGAACTACACTCTCATCTGGTGTAATAATCAAGGCAACTTGCAAACGTACCATAGGCGCAGTGATATCTTAAGCAGCATCTGAAAATAGTCCCCATAGACAACAAGCAGTAGTAGTGCCAGTAGCTGCAAGTTGCCTTGATTATTACGCCAGATGAGAGTGTAGTTCCATGTCAAATCAGCCTAGAAAAACGCCAGGTTTCATTTTCAGTTGGTCTTATTGCATTTTCTAACTTGAGAGGAGACACGTTTTAAATGGGAAAATTACCAGAAATCTTAGTCACTTTTAAACATGAAGCTAGCAGGCGAGAAGCTAATGGTCTAATCCGATTCAATGATCTATGCTAGGCTGAAGCTAAAAGTTGTATCGCCAGACTCACAGAATGGCTGGATGAACGGGAACAAGGTAAATATCGATTGTTTTGCTCGAGGGGAGGTGGAAAATGAGCGTATTTCCAAAAATGGCGGAATATCCCTTTAAGCATACAATCTGGCTCTCCCTGAACTACACATATTGAAGTGTTTCCTGTGTGTCAAAATAAAAGTCT
Source organism: Sardina pilchardus (assembly GCF_963854185.1). Lineage (NCBI taxonomy): Eukaryota > Metazoa > Chordata > Actinopteri > Clupeiformes > Clupeidae > Sardina > Sardina pilchardus. The sequence continues at coordinate 31,230,278 of NC_085011.1, read as the reverse complement.
ACCCAGCAGATTGCATCCCCCTCGTGTAATTCCTCGGGAATTGCATTTCTAGCTAAAACGCGCAACTCTCTACCACGCATAAATTAGCCTATATCACGCCGCCTGTTTGGGAGGGTGTGTAGTAAAAAGGACTGTATTTATTATAAGGTCCGGAAGTAGAGAAACACTACAGCCAGTCGGTCAGAACTGGAGTATGATGTCAGATAGGGATGAACACCACCAATTGTAATATTATCTTCTTTATTGAAGTTATGCAAGTTACTCATTTGTGTGGTTCTGCAACACAATACAGAAAATAACCATGAATAAACTAAATAGCCTACACGGTATGCAGCAATTACACAGGAATAAGCTGAACACGCGTGAGCTGCATGATCATTAACGTCTCGCCCACACACACACGCATCTCGCACACGCACAAGCCCACACGTCACTCAATACGCTATGGACACACATATTCCTAAATGAATGTTATATACAAATAGCATCATACAAGCTATCAGTGGTATATGCATAATCACCACAGGAACATTGTTTAAGGGGAAACTAACAACTAGCATTGAATATTAACATTACAGTGTTCTACCGATCATAAATGTAAGCTTGCTATAAATTGGTACTTACTTCAGTTATTGCACGCACACATACAACTTCAGAACGAGGTTCTGGAACAACAGTGAAATACCAAACTAATGATAAGGCGCTATTCTAAATTTACAACTTTACTCGCGGTAAACTCCTACTCACTCTGACTAACTCCTGTGTCCTAGCTACGTGAAGTAGTGCCGCGATCTGATTGGTTCATTTCCCACATTCAAGCGGACCTTTTAAACACCGCCATTTTGAATATTCGCTAAGTGTGGCGCTACTTCCGGTCAACATGACATGAAGCATTCTGGACTTTTGCTCTGGGGGCGCTGCTTCCGGGGGGCCTGGACGGCGGGGCGGATCAGATTGTGTGTCCTGGTCGGGTCGTTGGTGTGTGTTGGCGCGGTGTTGTAGTTGGGGTGGGGCTGGCACGGGCCCCGTTCTCTCTGCTCGCGGATGGTGGTGGGGGGTTGTCTGCGGATGGGTGGCGCCGCCTGTTGGCGGACTCTGGCTGGCCATGCTCGGCCATGCTGCTCCGGCGCGCGGTTCGGAGGTGGTGTGTGGGTTCGCCGGGGGGGGGGGGGGGGGGCATTGGGGGGGGCATTGTGGGTGGGTGGATGTTGCGTGCGTGGTGGGTGGGTGGATGTTTGCATGCATGGTGGACGATGTGCGGGATTATCTCTTCGGGTTTAACTGGGTAACCTATTCCTACGCACCTGTCCCCACAAAAGAGGTGTGTAAAAGCGTTTTGTAAACCCTCTATAGTATAACCATTTATATCACCATTGATATACTTATTAATACCAACCATCATGACTTACAGTAATACTAACACACTCTATTTCTCTTCCCTTTCCCCTATACCTCACCTGTGAGGTAAACCATTACCAGCCATCAACCATCTCTGTGCCTGTCCCTCATCACACCTGAAGTCACATCCCTCTGACTGCCCTACCATCGCCATTGCCTTCGCCATCCCTATGACTGCCCTACCATCGCCTGCTGTGGTTCCCTGCCCGAATCTTTGGCCCACGCATCCCAGCGACCCATCACTTTCCGAAATAACTAATGGATTACTAATGGACAATTTATTCCCTACACTGGACTATTTGAACTTTCATTGTCATTATAACTTTCAAACTACAAATGACTGTAACTGACCCAAGGCAGATGGGTTGGGCCCTTGAGTCGTGGATCTGTCTGAGGTTTCTTCCTATATGTATCTCCAATTCTAGGGAGTTTTTCCTTGCCCCTGTTACTCATGGGCTCTCTTTGAATGTCTAACACTCTGTAAAGCGCCATGAGACATGTGTAATGTATTGGCACTCTATAAGCGACATTAAATTGAAATTAAATTGAAACACTGTCTTATGGAGGGTCCAATGTAATCGGAGCTATAAGTTCACAAGGAATTTGCGGCATTTTCAAAAGATAAGTCTATCACAGGTGGAAGAAATTGTGGAACTCCACACGAAAACCAAGCGATCCAAACTGGACCGGGGATATAAATTGTCCCATGAACAATTTATATATAATTATGAAAGTAAAGGTCAGTCGGCTAGCTAGACGGCTAATACCAGATAGCCAGATAGGCTACTAGATATATAATATAAGACACAACAGCTTGTAAATGCACTTCAATAAAGCAGTGTAACGAAAGTATCATGTACTTCAACTACACGATCAATATTGGATTGTGGATATAAATCGTTCCATGAACAATCTGTATAGTTGTGAAGGTAATGTTGATGTCAGCTATAGCTACATGGCTAACGTCAGATCAAAACCCATAGCTTGTAAATGCACTTCAGTAAAGCTGTGTAACGAAATTATGAAGTATTTTGGTAACGCTTTAGAATAACATGTGCTTATTAGCTATTAACAGTGCATAATAAGCAGTTAACAATTAGTTACTAACAGTTAGTTAACTGTTGTTATCCTTTAATAACATTAACTAACTGTTAACATACAGCTTGTAAGTGTTAATAAGCAGCATTTAAAGGTGCTTACAAGCATATTTGTTAACAGTTAACGTGCAGCTTATAAGTGTTAACAAGCAGCTTGTTAATGGTGAAAAAAGACATTTCTTACCTACTTGTAGTAAATTCTGCAGCCCCCCAATCTAAAGCGAGAACTATGTAACTAACAGTTAACAAGCCACTTCTTACCTGCTTGTAGTAAATTCTGCTGCCCCCCAATCTAAAGCGTGAACTATGTAAATAACAAGCCTAATGTTCTATCTTTAAATCGGTTAAGCTGTGAGAAATGCACCTTCAAAATTGCTGCAAATGGTGGGATGCGAACCTGGGCCGCCTGCGTCGCACTGTCTGTTGTATCCCACTGAGCTAAGTTCACACAGTCATAGCAGGTGAAATTGTTTATTTTTATCATACCAATTACTATTTTTGTATGTACAAAGCCTATTAGCTTGTTTGATTTGCATTGAGTTCAATGAGCATCAAACAGGCTAATAGGCTAACTGAAGAAAACTGAAAACACCATGCCTATCTCTAGGTATGGAGAAGGGTGTGTGATGATGTGGGTACATTTTAGTTCTAAAGACCAAGGGAACTTTATCAGGATGCATAGTATCCTGGATCCATGAAATACGTGGCCTTTAAAAATAAAAACAACTGCCTGCCCCTATGTTAACCCTATGTGTTAGATTCCCATAGGGTTACATAGGGGTGCCAACATTTTTGACCTCAGTATTTTGGGAAGAACATTTATTTATTTATGATACATTATTCATTCACAAAGAAAATTGGTGTCCTTAAAGGTTGAAATTTTCCTAATTTTATTACTTAAGCCATTAAAATCAATTTCCAAAAGATGATTTGATATTCCTCTTTTTAGTCAACTTTAGCATGGGTGCCAACAATTTCAACCATGACTGTACACGAGGATACACATATTGAAATAAATGCATGCACACAATACTGTACACATGCAGTCAGTGGCATTCAGCATCCAATGTAATGGCAGCTTGAGCTGGGCCAAGGATGTAACAAATAATGTTCTGATCAGGTTGGATTTCTGACATGACAAAAAATGTTTTTCAGCTGTGTTAGTAGTTCAAATATACCGTGAGAGCTAAGTAATTGCAACAAATTAAAATGTGTAATGTGAGTGGAAGCCGAACATTCAAAATAAGAGCTGTCCTAGAATTTAACATCAATAAGATATTTTGTCAATTTTCCTGTACATTTTTACTGCTAAGAAATAATTCTCCTCATAACTTGTATTCCCAGTTTCTGCACAGTTTGTGACTATTTAGGTCTGTGGCCCGGATTGGACCAGTTAGTGAAAATGTAAAAAATGCTTTCAGTAGCGTTAATTATAAAATACACCAGTTAGCTTTAGAAAGCATTGCCAGCTGTACCAGTGTTAGATTTCATGGTTTATGAAATCATTCTTTAGCTTGTCAGTTTTACACCAAAACTCCTTTGTTTTACATAAAATGTATGTTCTTTAATTCTTGTGACTCTGAGTATTATCTGACAAACCTGATACCCAGAGATTGCCCCTATTTATTATAAAGGAAACTACATAGTGGTGCTAGACTCATTGATTAATGTCTGTGATTAGCATACATTGTGCACAAACTTATCTCCTAAAGCAAACTTGGCCTGGGGGTGTGAGAGCCGGAGGCCACTGGGTCCTATCAGCTCTTTATTGCTAACTGTAAGACTAATTACACTAATTAATGAGCCCATGCTGATAGAATATAACAATTGCCTACCATTTGTGCTGCCTAAAGACTAAAAGTTAGATAAGAATTTACCATGAAACTTAAACAGAATGTTATGAAAATTGTAAATACATTACTGAATGTTGTGTGAAAAAGCTTAGAATCTGATTCCTACATGAACTGAAAAATATTTGTTTCCAGCCTGACATATTTAGAATGTAATTTTTTTTTGGTTCTTATGCATTACTGATTAAAGAAGGACGAAAGGAGTTCTTCTATTCATGCTGGTCTGGGTGTGGCCTGAAGTTACCTCACTCAAGGGAAGTGGTTCTAGGTGCAAGCTTTGTCCCCTTTGTTCCATATAATAAACCCATCTGAGCTTGGAGCCACCATGTCCTTCTCACAGAGGTTAGCGCCAAGATTCCAGCAATATCTTGTTCTACTGTACATAATGGCATACTAATTGCAAAGTCAGTCTGTCACAATTCAATCAGATCAGGATATAAAGTGTTAAAAAAAAATTGAATATGGGAACATACACAAGATATGGCAACTGAAAATGAAATAAAATTGATCTCAACAAATACATCACAGAATTTGACATTACTAAATTTGATACATACGTACCAGCTACAGTTTCAGCTCTCAAACTACAGGACATTGATAAAAGAAATATGCTCAAAGTGGAAAGCCACACCCTTCTTACTGTTTGCCGTTGCCATCCAAACCCATAGAAAAACTGAGGATCTAGAACAAGCATGCACACTTGCACACATGCACATACCTGTACGCACACAGAGAGAGGAGAGAGAGAGAGAGAGAGAGAGAGAGAGAGAGAGAGAGAGAGAGAGAGAGAGAGAGAGCTGTCAAATGAGTTACAAAGGAAGAGTCATGAAAAGTACATCTAGGCTTATCAGTCCTGTTCTCTCAATAGTAAGGAAAGGATCCAATGAGAGGTTCATTGTCCAGACTGGCCAAAGTCTACTATTATTGCATGTTGTCACTACTGGTCCACTGGGTGAGATTACTCCTCATAGCCTCATTATCATGGTCATAATCATCATCATATTATTGTTATTATATTATTAAACAACATCCACAAAACATATTTTTCATATAAGTTGTATGCTCTTAATGATCTCTTTTTTTAGTCTTTTCTTTTTGGTTCCAGGGTGCAATTAGCTTCCTTTTATATACCAAATACCAAACTGTGAAATAGCAAATGATGTATCTGAACAAGAATTGCCTGCCTACCTTCCATCAACTCACAACCTCTGCTCTCAAACTGTTTGACTTGTCTGGACTCCAAGGAGACTGGAGACTTTTGACTTGCTTGCTACAATGGTTCCACCAGCTGGTTGATGTCTTTCTAAGTTGTTGTTGGTCTATTATATTATATTTAGGGCTGTCAAAATTAACATATTAATCGGCGTGATTATTTTTGAAATACAAAACACATTCAAAGCTATTAAGGCAATTAACATTAAAACAACATTTAGTTTACCTACTTCCTTTTGGGGGGGCGGAGATTACATATCAGAAGCTGCAAAACCTGCAGCCACCAGCCTGAGAATTAGTTGAAGATGGAGAGAGCGGTAAGGGGCTTGTAGCGGGAAAGTTTCAGTTCAAAAAGTTGCCTGATGGAACTATTGTTGTAAGCAGAACCACCACTGTGTGTAGGGCACCAAAGGAAAGCGGGGGCAATCACAATTTAGCCAAGAAATTGCTTTACTGCAAACTGCCTTTCACTCTTGTTAGAAAACGTTTACAATGTTAAAATGCAGCAACAGCATGTTACATACGGATGATACTTTTTGGGTCCTCTCTCAATCTCCATTAAAGGAACACTTCACTGTTTTTTCCATATTAAACTATATTATTCCCCTAACTAAGACGAGTTGATACATACCTCTCACGTTTCAATGCATTCACTCACTGGCTCTGTTGTGCGGCGCTACAGTGGTAGCACTTACTGTAGCTAGCCCAATGCATTCATTAGGATCCAAACAGAGATGAAGCTAGAAGCAACCAAACACTTCCATGTTTTCCCTATTAAAATACAGTTACATGACTAGTCACACGACCAAGTATGGTGAGACAAAATAAAACGTGGTGCATTTCTAAGCAGGTAAGAGCATAGGGGCAGGAATATTCCCGGAAGTAGAAACACGAAATGAGCTGGTTATCAACCCTCTGCTAACTCCATTGGACGGCCATAGATTGCAGATATTTTTGTGATCCCATAACTTCATGCAACATGTGCCCTTTGTCGCCCTTATAGCTTCTGTATATTCTATATACAGTGGGTACGGGTTGAGAATGCACCTTCTCCCGCGGGACTCCCGAAGAGATCCCGCAGGCCGTCAAGCCGATTTTTTTCGAGGCTAAGGCAATGTACCCAAACAACCACCAGGTGGCAGAAAGTTTCATCCCGCATTTCAATTGCATTTAATGATGAAGACCGCATATCCGTCAATAGTCGACTCCTTAATCTCATTTAATTATTAAAATGAAGGTGATGACTGGCGAAATTATTCAAACGACGTTTCAATGAACCATTGTTGAAATGAATGAAAATGGTTATAGAAAATCACCTACAGGCTAACGCCGACACAGCTGATTCTTTGATTGATTCTAAGCTGTTGTAGGGGATGGGTAAACTGGCGCGCTACAAACATGCTACCAATCAAATGTAATATTAGTAGGACTAGCCTACTTAGACACTTTAGTCATAGGCAACGTTGCCATGTTAATTTGGGCTAGAAGTGCTTGCTTGTGGTGGCGCTCCTGTCCGCTGCTTCTCCCGAATTGTGTGGCAAATTTGTCAACAATCAGCTAAAATGTCAAATCATATTTATTTCTCTTTGTCGCCATGGTATTGGGGGAAACGCGGAGAAACGAGATGGTCAGTCCTCGTATTTTTTCTTCGCGTTTCGTTATAAGAAATATAGGCTATAAGTAATAGCCTAGTTAAAGTCTTCTTCCGTATTGAACAGATACGGGACGCTCTTTGTTCCGTATTTTAAGGAACTACTCAATGCACACACACTACAATGAAAAACACACAAAGAAAACACTAAACATATAGCCTACAACCTAATGACACTTTAATGCAGCGTTTCTCAAACTATGGGCCGCGAAACGTGGAGAAAAAGAAAGCAAACGTTGCTGCTATCGGGAGGAAATGCTTGCTAATTTGATGTGTTTAAACATAGAGCCATACAATTAGGTGTGTCTGTTATTATGATAATTTTCGAGCATAACTGCTTGTCCATAGCTCAGTGACAGGTGTTAATAGCCTTGCCATAAGCTGTGGAATGCAGGTGCTTCTTTTATTATGCGGTTAGAGCATAAGCGCTTACTCATATAGACTATAACTCAGGGACAGGTGCAAAACCACCAAATGGGATGGATCGAAGGGCAAGCAAGCACTGCCACACAACGTGAAGGCCTTTGTGTTGTCAACACTAAACAGAAAGTTTCCTACGATGGGGAGAAGTGGCCGCAAGGACTGCATCGATAAGATCAATGAATGCCTTCGCAAGCCCCAAAACCCTGTCGATACATTTTCTTTCCTTTAATTCAATAAAAAATTGAACCTTTCCGAGGTTGTCTTGTCTACCAAATCCTAAACTTAAATAGCGTAAACATTTTATCTTATGAAAAAACTCTTAGGGGGAACAGTTAGGCAGCCCTTCCTCCATATCGTAGTAGGCCTATAGGCAATTTATTAGAGGGGACAAAAAAACTCATAAAGCAGGCTAGCCTGCTACAAATGTGTCACTTTAGTGATTGGCTCTTTCAAATGCAAATTAGGTGGATGGGCTTTTGAATGGGCCTGCTGCAGGTGAGAGGACACATCCTAAGAATTTATTGTTTTTACAAAGTGCCATTATCATTGCCATATTCTCTTAAAACATAGGCTATATATTTGAAAACGAGTTGATTAAAGGTTTCTAATGGTGTTTCTATAATATGATAACAGCAGAGATTGAGATGTGTTTTTCAAATCCCCCGGGGGGTATTTAGACTCCAGGGTGTTAAGCACTCAGTCACAACTGTCCCATCGCTAAATGCTCTGTTGTGTTGCGTGATCACACAAGTAGGCTATGCCTGTCGTAGTGTGCTTTTAATTTGATAGGCCTAATTATTATCTCCGCCAAGGAGGTTGTTTTCATCGGGGCTCAGTGTGAAAGGAACAGGTCAACCCCGCGATTAGGGGTGTGTGACTGATGACTTATTTGGCAAGGCTATCATTAGGCTTACTATGCATGGCTGTAATGAAATCTGGACCTCATCGGTTTTGAGAGCTGGAAATACATGTGTTTGCTAAATATCGGTATATTGTTGTGCATGTTGCGTTCGCGACTCGGGGAAGTGAACGCAGTTCTGTATAGACATTGCAAGTTTTCATGGTGATCATCAGCGCAGCTGTAGCTGATTGTGAAAGCCGATTGGAAATACATAAGTTTAGAGCGAACGTTTCAACTATGTTTGCCATGGTAGACAAAAACACTCGAATAAAACAATAGCCTAAAAATAACTGTAGTGCGTAATGGACACGGCTCTATATCCTAAATAATTTTCGAGGTTCGCCATTTGGTAATATGACCTATCCTTACTGACAATATTTTTTTGGGCACGAATGAATGGGTTTGCCCTTAGTTTAAATGGAGGCCGGGGAGAGCGTTCGGCAGCTATTGTTATGTATGGAGCTGGCTTAAAGTTTTGTGCGTTATATATAGGCTATATAACGCACAAAACTTTGTTAAGCCAGCTCTCTCTCTCTATATATATATATATATATAGAGAGAGAGAGAGAGAGAGAGAGAGAGATTCATGCATGCTGCATTACCGTGACCCTATAGGCTACCTTGTGGATGGTTTTTTTTCTCATTGGAATACAGCAGGACAGGATGCCTTTTATCTATCAAACGCAAAAGCTGAGATTGTTGGAAGGACTAGGCTACTCAACAAACTTGTTTTTCGTTTCTGGGAGATCTCGTTATCGTTTTGGATTGTCGGATTTTATATTTATTGAATATATAGGATGAACAAAGTCCATGGATTTGCTATATTAAATCCAGTAGCCTAATAATTAAGCTATGTGCCACATCCGATTTCGCAAGTGGTGTAGTAGGCTACATTTAAAAATCGACAGCCGTCTGTGAGATCCATTTCATGAAGAGCAATTGTCTTGTGCGATCATTCCCCTCCCCCACACTCGTCTAACCAGTTCACTACATTACCTATATGCGGCACTGAGGACGACACTTGAGCCCGACACTATGTCAATGTAAAAATGTGTGTGAGTGTGCGCTGAGCCACAAATTAACATATTAACTTTTCTTTTCAGCAGACATCGCAAACATAAAAAGAATCTCAAAACAGAAAATCTTTCATTTCTTTTAATAAAACGATGCCTTTTGTTTTGATGGGTTCCGGAGAGGTTCTTCGAATGGGATTCGAACCCCGGTCGCTGACGTTCGATGCATATACTTTAACCACTTGCGCCACAGCTAGATTGTGATCTCCTATACGCTTTATTCGGGACATGGATTTGAAACGCCGATCAAAAGTTCTGACATGTTAAACTGACGTTATTCACCTCATGATAAAATGCTGTCATATAGCTTGACGTCCAGCAGCCTATGGTAGTCTATGCCTATCTCTGAATCAACATGAACATGCATACGATACATACGTTGCAAGAAACTTATTTTGCGGAGCTAGGCCTGCTAGTCGATGGTTACAATGAATCACCCTCACTGCCCTATCGCATATCTGACTATCCATTGTTACAATGTTACACAATGCGCGATCTTCTCCATGCATGTAGCCTACGGTTATAAGTAAAGTGACAAGCATAGGCATGTATTAAAGAGATTTCTGTTAAATACATTTTATTTTCAGTCGTCAAAAGTGGTGGGGACAAAATCTGTGATAACAAGTGCTGGGTACATGTAGGCTACCCAGCGTCGCTGGTTAAAATGAACATGCCTCCGTTTTAAAATAGCATACACATTTCTAAGTATTCCTATGTCCATCTTGTCCATCTCTTTCGTCTTCGCCTTGACATTGACAATAATAGCCTATTCACGGAAATGCGGTCTTGTAACCGTAATGAATTCATGAATTAATCTAAGGTTGCCTTTCGAGTATTTCAGGTTGAATTGAAGGCTATTTCCTTCTGATAGGCCTATAGGCGATTTTCTAAAACCATTTTCATTCATTTCAACAATGGTTTATTGAAACGTCGTTAGATTAATTTCGCTAGTCATTGTGGTGGAAAATTCCACGCTCCTGGACTTCTTGACTATTAGCACTCTGGAACCAATTAACTCTCGTAAAGAAACCAATTATCACTCTGGACCAAGCATCCGAAGGAGACCACGTAGACAGAGGCTTCCCAACACTGAAGATCTTTATTCACTGTATCACAATGATATTACAATCCAAACAATGTCTGAACTGTACTACCAAGCAATAGAGTGAAGGTGGCGCTACCAGCTGGTACCTCGACGAGATCGATCTGAAGCTCTGGCTGCTCTGCTCTCCCTTATATTCTGTTCAGAAGCGCCTCCTTCTGAGAACGTCATCAGATCTCGTTTAGCCAGTCAGAAAGGGCAGAGAAGCCAAAGGATCCAATCATAATGGTGGAAAGTTTCACCCTCCTCCATTTTAAAGAATATGAGCACACCCCTCATTAGGTCACCATGTTGAGTCATAGTTGTTTGCGCTCTTTTGCTATGGTTTGGGTTTTCTGGTTCTTTCCAGTTTTCCAGTTTGCATCTGTTTTACCCTTTCAACCAGCTGGCACATTGCCCTCACTCCTGCTTGAGTGGAGAGTTCCCTTTCTTCTGCTTCACTCTGATCCAGGACATGTCTGTACATGTCTGGACATGCCTGCACATGCCTGTACACGTTGTTCCATGTTGATCCTTTTGTTTATAAGTATATGGTATTGAAGGTTATTAATGTATCTTATCACTATATGTTATTCAAACAATATAAAAGGAAAAAACACCACATCATCACTTCCATTTTAATGATTAAATGAGATGGATATGCGGAGCATTTCTCTCCCTCTCCATTGACCAAAACGTTGCTCTGCGAGCGTCATGTCTCTTTTCTCCGCTTGTCACCAGCGCGGTGTCCTCGGGTTTTTCCATGAGCCGAACCTTCATATTATTAGGGCGGTCTATGTTGCCCCCTTCCGGTTGCAGTTTTAATTACAAAGTCCCGAAGCATTGGAACTCCCAATGTGCGGGAAAGAAAGGAGCATTCTCAACCCGTACCATCTGTAGGGTATCGAAGGCAAAACTAATTCACATCTTCCCCGTATATAACGTTGGCTTCCCGTAAAGAAGTATAGTTAGCATGTCGGTTGGAGGGAAGCTAACGTTCGACAGGACATTCCACGTAATGTTTGGATGAGAAGCTCAGTCCAGCCTGCACGAAAACCATGATGAAAAGTAATTCGCAAGATCAGTGAAAAGGCGTGTAGCCTACGGTAGCCTACTGTTTGATAGGGTAAAGCATTATCTAGAGGCAAATAAACATAATAATAATATTAAAAACTAACGTTAATAATGGATTGACAGTGTTGTTCGAAAAATCCCATCTATCAGACGAGTTACAGCAATGTACAGGATGGCTAACGTCACGAAATGAGTACGAGTCTGCGCAGTACGAAAGTAAACAGATTTTTTGTTTCAGCCCCCTCCCAGTAGCACCTTTCACACCGTCGGGCGATGCCGGGCCAGGCTAATTTGGGGCCACCTGGTGCTACTAGCCCGGATCCACAAGCCCACAAGCCCACAAGCCCTGAGGTGTTTGCGTTCAGACTGTCGGGCTATTAGCCTCTCCAGATCACACCTCGACACGCCCTCGCTTGTGAAAACGTCACCAACGCCACCCATTTTCAAACAGGATAAGAGGTTCAGCAGCACACGTACAGGTATAAGTAGGCTAACCAAGTATGTCTGAGAGGAAAATGGACACCATGGAGCTTGTGCTAAAGTGAATTCTCCTCATGTGGCTCATTTTCCGAAGTAAAAAGGACAACAAGACAACGAAAGAAAGGAAGGAGCGCTATCAACGACTATGCACAACAAGACGAGAGAGAATCGTGCAGAAGTCAAAAATCGAGATAGAGCCAAGAAGCTACAAGCGAAATGAAGACTGAGAGCCAAAGTACGCAAAAACAATCGACTATCGGTACGTAAACAATCAATTGTGTCGCAAATTCAATAAGTCCATAGAGCAAATTGTGTCTGTCAGAAGTTAGCTTTCTAATTGCCATTTGTTTGTGTAAACTTCTGTTTGTAGTTTGTAGTTTGTTCTGTTTCTTCTGGTGTAAGGCGTTAGCTTGCTAACTGCTATTTGTTTATCTGTAGGATGCAACTAACAGTTTACTTGCTCACACACTTTAAAAGCTTTTACCAAAGATCCTTCATTACTATCAAGATACTGCAACGCAATACGTTACTATGGGAGCAAAACAGTTCCGCTCTGCTTAAGTGCAACGTCACTAAATAAACTTTCGCTCTTAATAAGCAATAACAACATACAAACCTAATTGTGATTACAGTTTTACTGTCTAAAATCATGCATGATACCAATGAATCATTCTATAGGACACGGAATGAATAATTGACCCTTCCAGAGCCACACCCTAAAACCGCCACAGGCCAATCGTGGCTTAGCAACCCGTAACTAGGCAAGCAAGGCCTGGCAAGCTTTCGAGTTTTTGCCATGTTAACCTATGGAGACTGCGTAGCCTGTGGGCCATTAAGGGCATTTATTTGGATGTGTGGTGCCCCCAAACACGTGAAATCACGGTGAAATAACATGTTGAACTATAAAGACATGATATAGTTTGAAATACGTATTTTTCTAACTTTAAATTTTGCATATTGCGTGATATTTCCATAACCGGGAGATACGTTTCACGATGGCGGCAAAAAGTTCTTAACAGAAACTCAACGAGACGTATGTATAGCCCGTCAGCAATTCTGTCTAAAATAATACCTATTTGAAGTACCAATCATGTTATGTTGTCAAATATTGACGTTATGGAAGTATAGCTTAAAACATTATGCTAGTTTTGTCCCCCGCCCGTTTCATTCGTACTAGCCTGGAGGAACCATCGAAAACAACGCGTACCTTCTACTTTTGCTTAAATAACTCATGAACGGTTTTGTTCAGAGCTGAAAATGCAACTGTAGTTGACAGAGGACAGATGTAGCTCGCTAGTGACCAAATATGAGCTTTCAGTGTGGTGCGATGTCTTGTAAATTACATTTGTTTAAAAAATCCTGTGTCTCCTCCATTGTAATAGACGGGCAAGGTGCGAAAGTTTGACAGGCGTAGCAACAGTAACTATGGAGGGCGGGACTTCTGGAAGGGTCAATTTAATTAGTCTGTGAACCGAGCTAGCTAGCTAGCGAACGCTAGCTTAAAAAGCAATGGAAGTGAATGGCAGTAACCATGACAATACAGCTATGCGCTGCCAGGTCACTAACAGTTGAAAGACTCCGTTGCAAGTTCACTTGACTATAAACTACCCACTTTAACTAATGTCACTAATGTTATATAGGTAGTTTAAAATGTTACCTTAGGTAGGCGGCTAGCTAGCTAGCTAGCAACCAGACAGTAATCAGCAACAGCATGGTCTGATATTAAGTTATTTTCTTAACAAATCCATACACTAAAAATTACACTTTTAGGCTTGAAATGATCAGGAAAAATTTACAGATTATGACAAAATATTCCAAAATACCGTTAACAAATCCAGAAAGCCATAATGACCAATTTATTGATTACATTCCACAAGTCTCCCATTGACATTAATGCAGCGAGGGCTTAACTCTGGTCTGCATATAGGGGGATTCCCTCCCAACCCCCTTGCAATAGTAGAACGCGGAAATGCTCGAACGTTGGGGCCTCTCACTCCGCTTTAACCCTCTCTGCTTTTACTTTACACAGATCTAACGTGGCTTTTCTTTTGTTATTCTTCTTCAGCTATTGCATCAGTACTATACGGAAGTATGGGCACATCCCCAAACAAGTGACTGGTGGGAGAACACAGCCACGAATTACAACGACGAGCAGTGGCTACAAGACTTCAGAGTTTCAAGACAAACGTTCAACTACATTTGTACGACACTGAAGCCCGCACTGCAGCGACAAGACACAGCATTTCGCTTGAGTGTTACAGTGGAGAAAAGAATAGTCATGGCACTGTACAAATTGGCGTCAACCACGGAGTACAGGACTGTGGCTAAAGGCTGGCTTACATTGCACGATTTTGGCCTAGTTTTAACAGTCGGCGACTACATTTCCAAAATCGTGCCAATCTTAGCGGTTTTAAGTCCGTCGGAGGCAGTCTTTTTCTAGTTTTGCCGTTACGACAATATCAAACATGTTTGATATTATTGGAAGTCTTTTCAGTCGTGGCTCATGCAAATACTGACGTGAACATTAAAAACCAATAGTAACCTCTCGCGAACACGAAAACAGGAAGGGGCAAAATAGGCGACAGCTAGCCTATATGATTATTTGTTATTTCATTTCTTATAATTTATTAGTTGGCTACGAGACAGAACAACTCTATATCTGTTAGTGATGTCACACATCAAACAATGCTGCAGAAACGCGAAAAAATTACTTTGATGAGTAGGCTATCATGTGAGTTCCTGTTAATGATGACGTGTAGCCTATTGCACGATGGAAATAATTTGAAGGAATCTAGCAGCAGTCTTGTAAATAGTGACTCACAGTCTTTGCAAAATCCTAATCTGAGACTGGCCTGTGACTAGACTGTGACTAAAAACTCAGTGCATTGTCTTTAGATGTGAGACGGTCTGAGACTGTAGTCTTTCAAAAATCTTTTCCAAATCTTTGCAAAGTCTGTCAATGTAAGGTAGGCTTAACCTGTTTGCTGTGGGTATATCCACTGTGTGTGTGTGTGTGTGTGTGTGTGTGTGTGTGTGTGTGTGTGTGTGTGTGTGTGTGTGTGTGTGTGTGCACGAATTCTGTAAGGCCGTCATAACACTCCTTAGGCCTAAAAGCAAAGCTGGCTGAGATGGCAGATTATTCTGAAATGAGATTTGGTATTCCTCATTGTGTGGGTGCCATATATGGGTCACACATCCCTATACTAAAACCACCACAATACCAGTCTGACTTCTGTAACAGAAAAGGGTGGCACTCGATAATCTTACAAGCAGTTGTTGATGGTAAAAGGATGTTCTGGGATCTGAACATTGGACAACCTGGAAGAGAACATGATGCCAGTGTACTGAGAAAGTCTAACCTCTGGACTTGGGCCAGCACTTCCAATTCCTTCTCTGGCAGAGTAAGAAACATCTGTGGAACTGATGTTGGCTACTTCATCCTTGGTGATTCAGCATACCCTCTGCAGATTTGGTAGTTGAAACCCTACCCCGACACTGGTAGGCTTACAGAGGGTCAGGAACTGTATAATGTTAGGACAAGTAGTGCCCGCTGTGTTGTTGAACATGCATTTGGTAGGTTAAAGCAACACCATGTAAGTTTTGCTCTCGGGGTCCCCCTACAGTTGGGAAACGGTCATTTCTTATATATGTCGTAAAATCTGTCACGGTTACACCAGAAGCAAGTTAGACATAGCGTACAGTATAGCCTAGGCTAGACTTGAGGCTGCACATTAAATATTAAATTATGTGGTAGCCATACTACGATACCAGTTATGTGATACATTTGTAAAACTAGGCTTTCAGCTCAGGTCTGTGTACGTTCTCGGTATTGGGATGATGTTGGTCATTGTTGGTCAATTACTTATTTTTTTTAAAAAACGATTAGGCTACGATATTTATGAGCAATAGCGTAGCCTAATCTAGGGTGGTCATTTTTAGTGTCTTTATAACATAAAACAAAAAAAATCGATGGTCACCAGATATTGTAGGCTATTCTATGGTATTCACGTCCATATAGTGGCATTTGCACGCCCAAAATGTTTGGAGAGGCAGAGCTCTTATAATATGATGACAGAATCTTATACGTGATAACTTTGTTTTTCAAGATAATTGTTTGGTCAGTATAGGCGGTAGATTTACACGTTGAGCTATAACTAGCACACATAACCAGCTTCCGTGCAGTTTGGTTGGCAGCATGATGACACTAGAATCTAGATGACAGAGCTAGGATACACGTGCTTTTGTTGATAAGCCGATTTCTGCAGGAGGAGTTCTCACGTCTTGGGCAAACTCGGACTGCCTGCGTTGCGTGTGAAATGTAGGCTATAGCTATTCCAGGTAGCCTAGCCCATAGCATGCATTACAGCATATCATCATATGAATATAATTTCATGGGTTTTATTTTTTTCAAACGCCAAAACATCACGTAGCTCATGTTTATAAGGCATCAACTGTCTATTCAACGCTCGCACAGAATTTGAGGAAGTGGTGGGGGAAGTGTGCCCTATATGCCGTAAAGCAGTCGAATTTTGTAGTTCTTTGGTTCGTACCGGTTCGTACCCGAACCCCAAAAGGTTGAAAAACTCCATGGTGTTGCTTTAAAAGGGAGATGGAAATGCCTAAGCAAAAAAAATGACTGCAGCATAAATGTTGTTGTTGACATGGTGGAGGCATGCTGTACATTGCACAACCTTTCTGAATTGCACATGGACACATTTCTGCCAGAGTGGGAATTTCCTGAAGTGGTTGTACAACCTCGACTTGGTACTGTATTTGCAATACTAATGGTGGTGACACTGGATCCTCTGTGAGATGTGCCTTGCAGCAACTTTTCAGAGAACAGCAGTAAAGCATGGTCATGTCAAATTTTTTTTTTTTTACATTTATTTGCTCCAATAAAATGTTTCATTTTAACGGGTGCCTTTGTGTTCTTCTGTTTTTACTTCATTTGCTATGCAAGTTGCGTAGCCTTCTAAATGAACCCCAAAATAGGCCTAAATGGCCTAAATCCCATAGCCTAGACAGGTTAGCAACATAAATTTGAGAGATGCAAGAGAGCAAATCAACTTGATATTAGCCTATTATTGTGTGTTACAACAGCATCACTTAAACTAGCAGCCATGTTTCGCTGTTTATGGCACTGCTGCGTGTGTGTGTGTGTGAGGGGGAAAAGACGCACAGGCTAGCTTCTAGGGGAGAGGGTGCCTTGCGCACACGCATGTTAGGCTTTTTCAGAAGAACACGGTCATTTTTAAAAGTATCGTAAAGTAGGCTAACATTAGGCATTGTGACATTTATAGTTTGTAGTATCGGTGAACCGTGCAACACTATAATCTCCATGCCTACTTGAAAAAAGTTTAATTTGTTTACTATTACCTGCGTTCATTTGCCGGGCCATCCCGAGTAACCAGGAGTGAGGAATTGGTTGGCACTTGTCATAATTTGGTTGCCCGGGGCTACTGGGCTACCGTTAATGTCAAGCCCTGCTATCCAGTGAACGCGCTTCATTCAGCCAAATTGTAGTAACGCAACGCTTTAAATTCTCAGTAACGATAACGGCGTTGCAACGGTGACAAAAGCAATTAATTAGATCAGGGGTTCCCAAACTTTTCCATGACAAGGCCCCCCAAATACCACTAGATTGTGGCCAAGGCCCCCCTTTTGCATGATGTTGTATTTAACCCATCAACGATACGGCAAATGTAGAAATAAGTTAATAAAATAGGCCTATATAGGTGAAAATCTATTTATTTTATAGGCTTTGCACTATTTAGGGATGCAATGGTTTTAGACGTTTCACGGTATTTAAAAAAAAATATGTGTTCATATGTTAAAAAAGCACTGATAGGCACACACAAGCTGAAATAGTTTTTAAAAAAGTGTGACAGTGTTTATTACATTACAAAAATATATAGGCAAAACCTTATTGCCTTAAGCGGGATACAGATCATGCACAGCAGTCTCTGTTCAACCCTCCACACACACAGAAAATGGCTTGTCTGGTTTCTATTTCATATTTTGAATTCATAAACTTTATATATTTTGTTAACATTATAGTATTTTGAGATCTGCATAATTACTTAAAGCTAAAAATATTCAGTAATTTGAGTACTTCACATTGATTTCACTTGTCTTGATGAATGATATCACAGGGGTGGTGTGTAGGTCTAATTGAGTTTTTGGAAAGTAGTCACGCATAGTTCAAGGATATATGTTTTCATTACATAAAATGAATGTTCAAAAACGAACCAGGTAAAGAAAATATTTCTGGTGTCATAGAAAAGATAAGTGTCTTGCAATGTTAAAATCTATGACTTAGAGTAGGCCTAGCATGGTATTGTGTGTTGTCCCGTTCACTTTTTCCTTGGTCATTAATTGGCTGGGTGCTTCTATCATGACTTCGAGTTTGGTATCTGTTTTATGTATCCAATGAGTGACAACCAGTGCTCAAAATAAAACGTTACGTATTCTCCTGATAACGTTAGAATGGATTTAATATGAATGTACATATGTACATAAAAAGACGCCGAGTGGCTATAGGCTATGACAGCCACAGCGCACGTTTGCGGTGAAAATGTTCCGCCTTTTAAAAGGTGTAGCCTAAATCCGAATCGTGGTTAAATCCATCAAATTAGACAACAGAATCAGTAGGGCACCAATTTTGCTTCATAGTAGCCTAACAGGCCTATATCAAAAGCAGGCTCAGATGACGCTGGACGCAATTTAACACACGGTTTCCAGACCGTGGTTATCAACCGCGATAATAATTATAGGGTTTGAAAAGTAATTGTTAACGTCAACATTTTTATCATGGTTTACCTTTACACTGTAATCGTTACAACCCTAAACGGTGTACAACAAATTATTATAATGGTATTTCATATCAATAGCCTACATACAATAATAGAAATATTTTATGATTTTTTTTTTTTTTGCTTGTACAATATATTTTCATCCAACTTGCTGCGGCCCCCCTAGCGCCCCCTGGCGGCCCCCACTTTGAAAACCGCTGAATTAGATTACTTCGTTACTGACAAATTAACGCCGTTAGTAACACCGTTATACTTAAACGCCGTTACTCCCAACCACCTTTGTCGAGTCCAAGACAAGACCAGGACCGGTAGAGACCAAGTCAAGACCGAGTCCAAAGAAGTTCAAGTCCAGTACAGACCGAGTCCAAAACACTCGAGTCCGAGTCAAGACCGAGTCCAGGACAGAAAAAAACAAGTTGTATGCATGACAGTATAAAGACAATCATTTTGGGTTATTATTTGCTAGTGTCACAACACCCAGGATTTGAAAGTACCATAACCATTCCCCTTGATATCACATAATCTAATCTAAAGAAAACAGAATGATACAAGGCTATACCTGTTAGGGGTGTGTATTGGCACTGCCCTCACGATTCGATTACGATTACGATTCACCAGGTAGCGATTCGATTCAATTCGATTCTACGATGCATTGCGATGCATCAAAATTCTCAAGGCAAATTTGTCATCAGACATGAGGCAATACAAGCAGTCAGATATTGAACAAAAGATTGTATTGGCAGTTATGTGTAGCCTGGATGCCAGACCGAAGTTTAGCCCCGCCTACATTCTTTTTCTGCAGGGAAATTTGGTCTGGCACTGCTCCGTTCAGCTGCTACTATTCGAGGTACAGAGCTGTTCGGACCAATCACATTGTCAGGGCGGGCTTTACGTGATGATTGACAGATAAACAGCAGTGAGGTTCACGGCTGCATGCGTCCTCGTTCGACGAGTTGGGTGTAAGACCGTTTTGGCTTAGGTTGATTTTGATTGCAACAGAAACGCTATGGCTATGAATGCATATGTGTTCATGCAGTTTTGCCTTTCGTTTATCTTAGCTATTGAAACGGAGGTTTTATCACGGATTCACACAACTATTTCTGAACACTTAGACCAACGTGGATATGTGGGAAAACTTCAGTTTCACTTTCACCAAGTTAAAACAGCATGTTTGGGTGATGTTGTTCCCGTTTGTTTAAAAATGTCTGTTTGCTCGTTGGGTTAACGACACACTTCCCCAGCTGTTCATTGCATACAGTCTGAAGGAACTATTTTTAAAAACGAGGGAGGATGTTTTCCATATAGCCTACCCTGCTACATATTTCGTTGTCTTAGATTTCGCAGATACTGACAGCCAATAACTTATTCTGTTATTTGGTCTATCCAATGAGTGCAGAGCTATCCCCCCTGGCCTGTATCGGTTGAATCACGCCCCATAATTGCAGCTGAATGGAGCAGTTTCAGACTCATATTCTGACAAGAATTGAGTATGACGTCGTCAGGCTACGTGTTGCCATTGCAATTCATGGAAATTAAGATGTCTCACGTTTCAAGATTGTTCATGTTGGATAAACATGCTGAGTCCGACACACATGCACCCATGTTGGCAGGCAGGCTGTTAAGTCCGGCTAGTTTTAAGTCACGTAACGTTGCATAGGCTACTCATTAACAACCGCGGTTGCCTAGCGCTTCTGTTGCCTGATCAGATTGCTGAACTTGTAACAATATGCCGACACACACGGCGGTAGCATTCAAACATCACATCCGAGTTCATAGAACTGGCATGGCCATGGTCATGCCGTTAGCTTTAGGCTATCATTTCCCAACAACAGCAAAAACGCACGGGTAGGCCTATGTAATGTGTCTAATATTGCCATTAGCTGCAACTCAAACGCCTCTCCCCTTCACTTTTTTTACTTTTGCAAAGAGAGAAAAAAGCTCTAATAACTGCCCGGGCCTGATTCTACATCACCAATCTAACATGATCTACCTGCATCAGCGTCATTGGGCAACACGTTTCTTGGAAAACATTATTTGCACGGGCACCGCACTAGTTGATTTAAATGTCAATAAGGTTGAAAATGTTGATTTAACACAAAACAGAGGGGATACTTTCAACATCATTTCAATGTCAGGCTTCAATGTAGTTTGAATATTTCTTCCTAACCATATTTAAAGTTGATTCTGAAACTGAATTTTGAATTTGGGTCCTGCCTGATTGGAGATGTACCATCATCATCAGAATCAGTCGAACAAAGAATTCACTTCCCATGGCAATAATAATACAATTAAACAACATTTAAGGAGACACAAGACTTGATGGATATATATGCAATATAGCACGAGTGGGAGTGGGTTGTAGCTGGATATTCCCACGACCACATTGACATGGTGGCGATCTGAATTGATTAGGTTCAAATGTATGACAACTTAGGAAGAACAATACAGGCGGAGGTCTGTGCTCTCTGAGGTTGCTTTCACACTAGATCCATTTAACTGGACCGGACCCAAGTGTGGTTACCTCTACCGTAGTTGGTTTCTATTCACATTACTGTACATTTTTGTTTGCGCACCCTGGTCTGTTTGTGTCATAAGCACCATGCTTCTAGACGCAAACTTCCAGAAATCTGTTTACATATTCAAATGTCCTATTGTGATGCACTATTTGGAACGTGCATTATTTAAGCAATATAGCACGAGTGGGAGTGGGTTGTTGCTGGTAGTAGTGGATTTTTTTGTTCGTTGACATGACACAGTTCGCGTTGTTCAGTTCTCCCAGATAATTCGTTCTTTTGATTCGTTCACCAGTTTGTTCAATCACGTGTCGTACACGCGCCCTGCAGTTAGGATGTATGTAGTTTTGGCGAGTCACAAACTGTAAAACATCGTTCACGGTCACGTCCACAATGGTGATCATGGTAGCAGCTAGTAATTCGATAAAAGTAGAAACTTCACGCACATCCTGGGTGCAGGATCTTCAAAAAGCCGTAAGCCAAACCAAAAAGATTAAAAATAAAAATAAAATTTAAAAAAAAGGCCGCACACCAGGCCTCAGAAGCCTGAGGAAGAGCTTGTTGCTCGAAACGTTGCTTCATTAAAATACCACTGCCCAGCAAACAATTAACGTTCTGCTAACTTTCACTAACGTTAGCTTTTGGTTCCCCTATGGTTCGTTTTTCAGCAACCTACTAATAACGTTTAGAGAACGTTATCTCCAGGTTGTCAAAACAAATAACGTTCCCCTAACGTTTTTACAACTAAAGAAAAAAACGTTATATTCTGGTTGAATCCCAGCAAGCAAATAACGTTAGCCGCTGGTTCTCCTGTGGTTAGTTTATCAGTAACCTTCTAATACCCTGGAGAGAACGTTAGCTCCAGGTTATCAAAGTTTCCCGAACGTTATTACAACTAAAGAAAAAAACGTTATATTCTGGTTGCATTTCTCTTTTCACACAACGTTGCTACTTAGTTGTTTTTAGGTATCTTATTTGTATAACCATATCGGTATTCTCTGGTTATGTGCGTGGGGTTGATTGATGAAAATCGCTCCAGAGTTTCTATGAGTTTCCAATTGAACACGGCCAGCAGCCACACTGCAAAGTCGGAATAATTTGTTTATGGGGCCAGCGGGCCAGCGAAGCTAGGTTGAGAAACTTCCATCTCCGTGAGTTCTGGGGCCAGCGAAGCTAGGTTGAGAAACTTCCATCTCCGTGAGTTCTGGGGTGTTGGTGTTTTAGCAGACTCAACCTCGCTAACTTTAACATTTGGATAACACAGAGATAAAGTTACTCACGTAGGCTACTGGCTGTATGGTATCGATCACATTCTTCACATCGTTCTCCATGCACTTGTTCCATTAAATCCAACAGGCTTTTAAAAAACACTGTACAGGGTAAACCGGGTGGAAGAGCTAGCTAGCCATAGTCCCAGGCAGGCACACAACGATTTCATGCTAACTAATCTGACGAATAGTGTTGGATTAATCCATAATCGATTAGAGTGGCACCTTAAATGCATTCATGTTTTTAAAGCTTTATTTGTTATGAAAATATGATGAGGACTCCAATGAATTCTTTCTCAAACGTTGAGACTGCATCTAACAGCACAATGTTCCCGGGGGAGAATTGTTTTATATTAACACACGTCCAAGTTATAGCCTTACTGTGCTGTTCACTCAGCCTATCCCACAATTCCCAGTCCCAATTTAAAACAAAATAAACCAAAAGCCATCATAATTCTGAACCGAGGACTTTTAATGGCATACGATGCAATAAAAACAGCCAGTTTTTAATGTTGAAACGTGTGTTAGGCTAGCGCCTGCTCTGCTTATGTTTTGATCTGACTAATCGTTTATTATAGGAAAAGACACCGTAGACAAGAAAGTATTAGACCTAACCGCATTTAAATACTTAGCTGACAAAGGTACGTGATAACGAGTCGTATTCGTCGCAGTTCAACAAGCAGCTAATGGTAAGTGAGTAAACATATGTGTGGTATATTGTCATTGCCTTAATCATCAGAGACATTCGCTTCCCCAGCTTGCAGACAGGCTGTCGCCGCAGACGGCAAGGGTATAGCGGAGCCATGCCTCGATGTCACGATAATTCTACATATTTTTCCCCCTTTACACTTTGTTGCTGGGAGGTTAGGGGAACGTTAATGCAACCAAATATAGTAAAGTTCCCTAAAGGGTAGGAGAACGTTCTGCTAACCAAAATAAACAACCAGAAAAAAACGTAGTATTTTCGTCAATAAAACTTTCCTGGGGAACCTTGTGGCAACTTTCGCAACTTTCAGGCAACGTTTTCCTAACCAGGAAAAAAAACGTTCTAAAAACGTTCTCCTAACCAGAAATTGTTAGCTGGGTGGGAGCTATACTGGTGAGCACTTTCTTTTAGGTCTATGGGTGAGCAGCTAGCAGTGATGGGCAGTAGCGTCGCTACTTTTGTAGTGACGCTACTATAACCACATTTTTCAGTAGCTTGACGGTAACGTCGCTATTTACAAAACCAAGTAACTTTTCTGTAGCTAAGTTATTTTATTGATCAAGTAGCGCAGTAACGTCCTCGAAAGCTATTTTCTCCTGGACATTTCTGATGTTCATACATAA
Source organism: Sardina pilchardus (assembly GCF_963854185.1). Taxonomy (NCBI): domain Eukaryota; kingdom Metazoa; phylum Chordata; class Actinopteri; order Clupeiformes; family Clupeidae; genus Sardina; species Sardina pilchardus. The sequence goes on along the minus strand of NC_085011.1, from coordinate 31,206,116 downwards.
CAGCGTCTCCTGCAGCCATCAACACCACAAATTAGGAAGACAGCCAGAATGTTTATGTTTCCACGACAACACGCTGGGTACAAGCGCATGCGGTAGGGTTGCCACCATAGACAGTAACGTTTTCCTGGGATTCTTCTCTTTTTTAAATGTCCCGGTTTTTTTGTTGCAAAAGCACTTCTATCTTGGATCTCTGTGTGATGGAAGAGAGAGGGAGACACACAATCTACGTTCTGCTCATGCAATTCTAGGCTACTATTTTTCCTACAGTATCTGGATCCAGCTGCGCGTATTTGATTGGTTAATGCAGCCATGCGAAACGAAAGTTTACCTAACCATCACGACCGGCCATGTATGAATTGTGATATGCGACCGCCTATTATCACGTAGGCCTACACTATTCTCTTCCTTGAAAATACATTTATTTTATTTACAATTTCAAAAGGCATTCTTGCATAACTATGTCCCAAATGGTCATGTCTAAGATTTACAATACAATGACGTATCGGATGAGTTTAGCGTTGTCGCTGATGGCAGTTGATGGTTGTTTTGCCGCCAGCGAACGTAGTGACGTGACGTATGTAAAAAGAGGCACTTAGTTACGCAAGCAGTAAGCTAACACTAGTTAGCGAGAAACGAAGGCAGCCAGCTAACGTTAGCCACCAGAAGCTACAAACAAAGGCAGCAAGCAGCTGACGATTCGCGAGCGAGGTGGACAAGAGATAGACAGGTCATTTGCTCAACTTTTTGGGCCTAGTTTTCTGTCAAAGTTTTCTCAATGGATTCCTGGTCAGAACCCCTATTGAAACAGATTAAGACTTGGGGCATGTTAAATTTTGTCCAAAAATTCAAGATGGCCGCCGTATGGGCAATTCCATATCAGTTGGAACAGGTCCGACACCATGGTCCTCAGTTTTTCCTGATTTTTGGTCAAAATGTTCCTCCATGTCTCATTAGAGGAAAACCAAAATGTTAGCTTGGTATCTTGTTTAGTTTCTGAGATATGGCTCTTCAAATGTGGATAGACGTGTCCTTAAAAAAGGCTGAAAATGCCTGTATTTAATGAGCATCACTTTTTTTTAAACCCCTCTCCTGTCTTAAGCCTACCATATTATTTTCTAAAAATTTGAACACTGGGGCAGTACCCTGTTTAGTTGTCCAATATCACAAAGGAATTATAGTCCTTCCCACCATTGAAGACTTATTCATCGAAACAAACCCATATTTTTTTTTAAAGCAATGAAAAACAAAAAACCTGTTTTTGTTCTCTTATGGTCATGAATGGATAGCACTCACATTTTTAAAACTTTACATATATATAGTCCATGAGTAAGAGAACATGTTGAAAAAAAATTGAGATGGTAAGTTTTCGTATTTCGAGGCTATGGGCCTTCAAAGATGGCCAAAATGGTGTTTTTTCCTAAAAATGCCAATTTCATTGCCTTTTTTCAAGGACAAGATGAAATGCAAATCCAACAGTTATTTTCTCCTGCAATAGTATGCCACTTTGTAGACCATGTGAATGTGGTAGATCCGACCTGTCCATTTTAATATCCCCTCAGTACATGTCTGAAGTTAGAAAAAATGAAAAATTGTCCTGGCTGAAGGAGGTGTTGGTTTGATTTTTATGAACCTCCTAGAAGGACATTATGGGGTTTAACCCCATTTTTTATGTTTGAGGGATCAGATTGCCATCCTGTAAACAGGATAAAAATGTTATATCCCATTTTTACTCTTTATTGATCCCTTAGAATATGTCCAAAAGTTGTCAGAAATGAAAAAGGCGACTAAATTGAGGGGCCAAGTGGATCAAGTCACACAAGGCTAAAAATGTAATATAAGACAGATGAGATACTGAGGGAGAACACTTTGAAATGTATAACCCCTGTTACGATGGCCTTTGAACCCACTGTGTCCCTAACTGAGGTTAAGGGCTAAAAACCACCAACCACCGATCCGGTGGTCTCCAACTTTTTCATATCTCTTGATAGAAAATTTATAGAGACTTAAAACTCATATGTTGTTCATCTCTTCAAAGCGTTTTTTTGAGACCATCCATGACTTCCTGTGATAACCGGAAGTTGGTTTAAAACAGGAAGTAAACTTTAAAAAGGCTGTATCTCTGGGGAAAAAAAACAAAAAGCTGTTAAAAGTGTTGAGGCCAAAATCATGGTTTGAGAGATTGTGTAGGAGTATGTTTCAGACCATTTGGAGTTGAGTGGTACCCACTTTGTATGACATAAAAAAAATCGCCCTTAGGGTTTAACTTGACCAAAAAGTGTAGGCCTCAACAGCTTTTTTGTTTTTTTTTCCCCCAGAGAAACAGCCTTTTTAAAGTGTACTTCCTGTTTTAAACCAACTTCCGGTTATCACAGGAAGTCATGGATGGTCTCAAAAAGCCGCTTTGAAGAGATGAACAACATGTATCAACGAGTTTCAAGTCTCAAATTTTCTATCAAGAGATATGAAAAAGTTGGAGACCACCGGATCGGTGGTTGGTGGTTTTTAGCCCTTAACCTCAGTTAACACAGTGGGTTCAAAGGCCATCGTAACAGGGGTTATACATTTCACAGTGTTCTCCCTCAGTATCTCATCTGTCTTATATTACATTTTTAGCCTTGTGTGACTTGATCCACTTGGCCATTTTAAGCCCCTCAAATTAGACGCCTTTTTCATTTTTGACAACTTTTGGACATATTCTAAGGGGTCAATAAAGACTAAAAATGGGATATAACATTTTTATCCTGTTTAGGATGGCATTCCGATCCCTCAAACAGAAAAAAATGGGTTTAAACCCCATATTGTCCTTCTAAGAGGTTCATAAAAATCGAACCAACACCTCCTTCAGCCAAGACAATTTTTCATTTTTTCTAACTTCAGACATGTACTGAGGGGATATTAAAATGGTCAGGTCGGATCTACCACATTCACATGGTCTACAAAGTGGCATACTATTGCAGGAGAAAAGAACTGTTGGATTTGCATTTCATCTTGTCCTTGAAAAAAGGCAATGAAAAATTGGCATTTTTAGGAAAAAACACCATTTTGGCCATCTTTGAAGGCCCATAGCCTCGAAATACGAAAACTTACCATCTCAATTTTTTTTCAACATGTTCTCTTACTCATGGACTATATATATGTAACGTTTTAAAAATGTGAGTGCTATCCATTCATGACCATAAGAGAACAAAAAACAGGTTTTTTGTTTTTCATTGCTTTAAAAAAAAATATGGGTTTGTTTCGATGAATGAGTCTTCAATGGTGGGAAGGACTATAATTCCTTTGTGATATTGGACAACTAAACAGGGTACTGCCCCAGTGTTCAAATTTTCAGAAAATAATAATGGGCTTAAGACAGGAGAGGGGTCTAAAAAAAGTGGTGCTCATTAAATACAGGCATTTTCAGCCTTTTTTTAGGACACGTCTATCCACATTTGAAGAGCCATATCTCAGAAACTAAACAAGATACCAAGCTAAAATTTTGGTTTTCCTCTAATGAGACATGGAGGAACATTTTGACCAAAAATCAGGAAAAACTGAGGACCGTGGTGTCGGACCTGTTCCAACTGATATGGAATTGCCCATACGGCGGCCATCTTGAATTTTTGGACAAAATTTAACATGCCCCAAGTCTTAATCTGTTTCAATAGGGGTTCTGACCAGGAATCCATTGAGAAAACTTTGACAGAAAACTAAGCCCAAAAAGTTGAGCAAATGACCTGTCTAAGAGGAAGCCGAATGAGAAACCTTTACGTGAGTCACAAACTGGTCACAAACTGGTCACAAACCACTGTTCACGTTTAAAACAGCCCACAGTTTCAGCTCAAGTCAAGCTGCAACTCCATGAATATGTTTGCTTTTAATTAACAGTTGCCACGTTGATTAGGTTAGCAGCTACGTTGCTAACATTATGTTATGGTTGTTTGCACAGCAAATCTGTATATTGTATTTAATTAAGTGCAGTGATTTGTATTTATTAATTATTTATCTGTAGCAGTGTTGGGTATAGTTACTTTTGAAAGTAATTAGTTACTTTACTGCGTTAGTATCAATTAAAAGTAACCCGTTACGTTACTACGTTTCCCATTAATAAAAATAACGCGTTAGAGTACTCCTGCGTTACCAACAAAATGCCTGTGGGGAGAGGCGCGTGCGGGGGGGGGGGGGGGGGGGGGGGCGGTCCGAAAGTTGCGCAATATATCTATCGATCTAAAGGAAATCATAGACAATAATTGTAGATGCGCGTTGTTTTGTAACAAGATGCAGAGGTGTGTATTACTGTTACCAAGAGAGCAGATTCAACCTTCCACCTTTCACTTATACAGAAGCTAGACAGGTGTTTTTTTCCCGAAATAAGAAAATGGTCACTCACGATAACTTCAGATAGCCAATGCAGTGGGCACCATGCACAGACACGGACATTCCTGCTGATGTCCTAAGTCCAGTCGGTATGTTTCATGTCTTGACAACAAACATCTCCTATGCCTGGGACTGCCCCTTTCCTTTCGAACTACCACCGCGTACCTCCACGTATCTAAAGCTGTCTTCTCTGCCATCTTGCCGGGAGTGACATACGTAGCAAACAGGTGCGCGCGCACACACCCACACACACCACACCCACACACAAACAGAACGAGAAGGGCCAGGAGCACAGACAGCAGCGCATCTGACGAAAGGACTTTAATAATTTTCTTTATCGAGGCAGGGACATTCTTAAAGTAACGGAGTACTAACGAGTGCTTAGTTTGGCAAGTAACGAGTTACTAATTACTGAATTAGCAAAACTAACGCGTTAAGTTACTCGTTACTGAAAAAAACCCTTAAGAGTACTCTAACGCGTTATTTGTAACGCGTTACCCCCAACACTGATCTGTAGTGATTTGCTACTTCATGACGTTGTTCGCTTTTAATTAACAGTTGCCATGTATATTTCCATGGCGTGAAATGTATTTTCTTAAAGGTTAGTATCAATGGTTCGGTCAATGATAGATCTGAATGCTACTCTTATGCTCCATTTGTGGTCTTAGGTCGCCATCAAGTGGTCAATATATGTAAGGACATTTGATTTCCATTGTCATTCACAATTCTGGTTACGGTTACGGTTACGGTTATATGTTACTTCCTAACATACAAATAATTATGTTATGGTTGTTTGCACAGCAAATCTGTATATTGGGTTTATTTAATTATGTTTCTTAATTACATTGCATGTAAATGCAATGTACTGTTATCACTGTTCTTCTTATTATTATTCTTCCGACCAAAATCAACGATCAAAGGCTCTAAAACCACTTAACCGTTTGACGTCATTCAAGCACTCTTACAAAGGTCTCGAAACGGAGATTTGTTCTATTATTTGTCACATTTGTGATCTTTATACTTTTTGAGATATTTACGATAAAAGAGTTTAAAATTCCCATAGAGTTTACATTGAGACCCTTTGGCGGCAAAGATTAATTGTTACGTCAGTGCTCAGCTGTCAGTAATCAAGGATCTCTGAGTCTGATCCAAAGCCATGCCATCACCGCTGCGCTAAACCAGGCTAACGTTACGTTACGTCTACAGCTGTGAAAACATTCTACCATGCCACTGTAATCCAGGACGTTGTCGTCTTGTCTCATGTTAGGCTACTCCTTACTTGATTTGTTTATATCGTTACAGTAGCCTAACCGGTTTGCTCTCTGAACGTTATCAACAGCTAAAGACAATCTAACCTAACGTCAATGTAAACACTGTATTTAGCTAACGACAACCAAACTTGCTCCAGGCTAACGTTTAACGCATAGGGGTTTAACGTCGGCGTAGGCTGCAAGGCGAACAGGGCCTAGCAAGCTAGTCGTTTCAGCTATGGGACTTGCCAGCCAGGCAATCATTTAAAGCTTTCGGTATCATTCACAAATTAAAAACCTAAGCTTATTGTACACTCCTATTAGGACAAGCACACACCTGAACACACTTCGAAGAACATAGGCCTACTAGCTCATCCTGTAAAATGTGTAGCCTACATAAAATATCCTACTGTAAGCTAACGTTACATTTGCTAGATATCCTACCTGTTGCTGCATCATCGTTGATTGGCGTTGTTTGAGAATGAGAATGAGATTGTATTCCGTATTCCGTATTCCATGCCTACTTACCTGCAGTGTAGATATGAAGGCTATGTAAGCTATCCTACCAGTCGTTTCACTGTAGGCTACTAAAGTGTCAGCTCTTGCAACTCGTTTGAAGTTGCAACTTCATTTCAGTCTTTTAAATTCTAATAAATAAAGAGTTATTTTCCAAAATAGCCTATATCCACAATTTTGATGCATTTTCATAAATCACTTTTTAAATGTGACATTCCAAGTATTTATCTATTCGTCTGTGTAGCCTAGTTGTCTTTTTAACTATAGGCCTAATACAATGATGTCAGTAACCTTTTTGCATTTACATGCAATGGTAATTCCTTCCATGGAATTACATTTTCTAGTTTGTATTTAATATTTCATTTAGTGATTTGTTTATCATTCTGCTACATTTTACAGGAAAACTAAATTAATTTGTTATGATAAAATCAGACAGAAGCATAGACAAGATGTGAACATCAATATTCAATAGTAAGTAATGCATCAAAGGCTACATCAGCACAACGATTACAGTGCAGAACAGGTACCCAACAAAGAAGACAAAGATTAGGCTACATATAAAGAGCTTTGGGGTGCAGAACAGATACCCAATTTTCAAAATGTAAAAGTAGAGGCCAACACAAGAGGCCTACAAGTTGGCATTCAGAAAGAAGACAAAGATTAGGCTACATACAAAGAGCTTTGGGGTGAGAACAGGTACCCAATTTTCAAAATTTGAAAGAAATTCAAAAGAGGAGAGGCCTATTTTAGGTTGGCATTCAGAAACATAATCTGCCGAGCTTTTGAGGCACTGATTCTGCTGCGCCTGTCAGATATTATCTGTCCCATCTTGCTGAAGACCCGCTCAGATGGGACCGAGGTGGCCACCACACAAAGCCTCTCGGTCATAAGACTACTCAGCCTCGGGTAGACCACGCTATGGGTCTTCCACCAGGCCAGTGGGTTGGAAGACCTCGAAAGCAGGGGCTCCTCTGAAAACGACCGGAACTCAAGGACTGCCTCTGCTGTGGAATTTCCAGAGGTCACAAGAGCTGTCACCTGCTCATCAAAGTCTCCCCAGACTAAACTCTCCTGTGTGGATGTGGATGGAGCAGTTGCGGCCACCTGAGCCAGTGGAGTTGAGATGGCCACCCTCGCGGCTGCATTTGTGAGCCTTTGGGAAGCCTCACTGGCAGCATGGCTGTCTGAAAAGGCCCTCTTCTTAAAACGTGGATCAAGCAATGCGGCGTCGGAGAGAACAGGGTGGTATTCAATCCTGTTGAATCTGGTGGCCATTTCACTGTTCAGGGCAGTTACAAGGGCTCCCACCAAAGGCTGCCTGAAGCGGTTTCCTCTCAGGACATTAACTGTAGTCCTCTGTAGACCTCTTGCCAAAAGGATTATCTTTGAGGCAGTCACATAGCTAGAGCAGTGGGGTAAAAAAAAAAAAAAAATTGCTTATTATTCATTATTATTTATTCATTATTTATCTGTGTATTTAAACATCAATCAATATGCATGCATGTAATTTATTTATTTATTTATTACAGAAATTCACAATTACATTATTTATTCATAATATATTTGTGTGTTTAAACATCAACCTGTATGTATGTATGTTAGAGATGCACCGATATGGAATTTTAGGGCCGATAACGATAACCGATATTTATCGGCTTGTTGTGGCCGATACCGATACAATAACCGATATTACTGTTGGAGAAAAAATATTCAAAAATACATTCAAAATTCAAAAATAAAAAATTAACATTTAATGCATAATTTAATTGCAGTAATTGTATACTACCAGTGATGGACATAACTCATAATAGTCCTCAGTGGTACAGCAGTCAACAACAGCAATAGCCTGGGCCTATGCGTGGCTCCTTTAAGTGAACATGACGTCATTGAGGTGCGAGTGAGTGAGTGGCAAGGGACAGTGCATGAATCGTTCTCATATGGAGTAAACACTCAATGCAGATATATGGCTTGAAGCTGTGAAAAATCTAGCGACCAAATCAGAGTTTCGTGGGAAACGTATAGTTTTAGCAGCGGTTAATTAAATAAAGCTGCAACTCCTCGGACTGTATCTTGTTGTAGGCTGATTGATTCCCATGTGCCACCTCCAGCCGAACCGCAAAAAAAGACGGCCAAATTAGCGGAGTGCTGTCCAGTGTCCAGTGAAAGTACCTTCTGTTGCGCACAACATGCAGTGCTGCAGCGGTAATATTACAAAACCCAATCGAACGAAATGCAAATATAACACTTAAAACTACTTATCTACGGATTTGTTCCACCAAAAACTTTATTTGTCTCCCCGTCTAGCGCGGCAGTACGTGCATACATAACACAACAGCAAAACAATTCACTTCTGAGTAGGCTGAGTTTCGCTCTCTGCTTAGGTTAAAATGACGATCGTTCAGGAGAGGATTTTGGGCTGCATAGATAGATTAAACGCATATCTTGTTAGAATGGTGAAATACATCACCTTTTTTATCTCGATCTGTGACTGGCCTATCACTTTTTTTTAGCCTAAAAGCAAAGTCCGTCCCATCTCAACATCGATGCCAACTGAACGGTAGATGGACTGCCTGTGTCGCTAACGGCATTCTGAGTGCACTACGAGGGCGGCCTTCCCAACTTCTGGCCCTGAAACTTCAATCGGGACAGCATCTTGATCGAGGAGCTACCAGGCTGCCTGCTTTGATGACCACCAGCGTTCTGGATGAGGATGTGTGCAGTGGGACTAACATGCTAGCCGGCTGGACTGCTGCGTTGGCCAGGATAGAGAGGCTGCTCGGGTCAAACGATCTGTTCGGAGCAGCTGTCTTCGGGTCTAGCAGCCTTGGTGGGACTGGTGAAGGACTCGTTGCGTTCATGTTCACAAAGTGCCAACATTGCCTTTGGACTTATTGAGTGTTTTGTTGTCTATGTGAAGCGTTTGTTCATCTGTGTTTCCTGTCTAAATGTTTGTGTACGGGTACGCTGGCGAATACGCCACTCCGTCCAGCATTTTGTTCTTTGTTTGTTTGTAGCGCTTTGGGTGTGCACTATGTGCTCACAATAAATGCGCTTTATAAATAAAAATGACTTGACTTGACTTGACATCCACACAGCTGGCATTATTTTCAGGAAGAAGTAGCCAACCAAGCTCAAGTAGCATGCAGCCAGACGGGCCTGTAGTTGGGAAATTAGGGCTTTAAAAAATATCGGCGCAAATTATCGGCCGAAATTCTGTTATCGGACCGATAATAATATTTAAAAAATGTCACTTATCGGCCAATAATATATCGGCCGCCGATATATCGTGCATCTCTAATGTATGTATGTATGTATGTATGTATTTATTTATTTATTACAGAAATTCACATACCTCTCTCCGCTGACTTCCGTGGTCACCTCCTCAAAAGGTTGCAACACCTCACACACTGCCGCAATCTCTTCCCACTCATCACGAGAAAGGGTTGCCAAACTTGGGTTGACCAGGGCCAAAGTTGTGATGACCGCATCCTTGAGTTGGACAAACCTCTTCAGCATATGATATGTAGAGTTCCACCTTGTAGGGCAGTCTTGAATCAGTTTTAACTGAGGCAAACCCATCTGATTCAGTGTGGCCCTTAATTTGTCTGCTGCAGCTGTGCTTCTATGGAAATACTCCACATTTCCCTTGACCTTCACCACAGTGGGCTCCAGCACACTCAACCCAGCCCTCACGATCAGGTTCAGCGTGTGGGCAAAACAAGGCAAGTGTCTCCAAGATGTTTTTCGGACAGCTTGGGTCATGTTGGACGCATTGTCAGTTACACAGGCTACTACCTTTTCACTGAGATGCCATTCAGCCGCGATTTTTTGGAGATTTTCGGCTAAATTGTCAGCTGTGTGCCTGCTAGTGAACTCGAAACAATCTAGCAGACAACTGACCAGTTCAAAATGCTCAATGAAATGGCAGGTCACCGACATGAAGCTGGTAGTAGCCCTCGATGTCCAGCAGTCTGTGGTAAGACAGACTGCTGTCGCATGCCCCACTCTCTCTACCATTCTGGAGTGACATCGCTGGTACATGTCAGGTAAAAATGTTGAGGAGATGGTTTTCCTACCCAGCAGGATGTAGGATGGATTCAGGGCCTTTGTGTAGGCCCTGAATCCTTTATCCTCCACGATGGAGAACGGCTGGAGGTCTTTGACGATCATCTTTACCAGCTCTTCATCGATGGCTAGTCGTCGAAGGGGATTCAACGGCCTCGACACATACTGAGTGAGCCTCATTTGTCCAGCCAGTCCTCTACGCCCTTCTCCAGATGGTGGTGCAGCTTCTCCAGATTGTGGTGGTGGTGTAGCCTGGTTTGCTTGAGGCTCCTCAGGCTCCTCAGGACCCTCCTCTCTCTCTCTCCTTACCTCAGTCAGTGGGACAGTCGGATGTTTTGTTTTGAAGTGCCTGTGCAGGTTGGCTGTAGAGCCTCCTTTAAAGGACCGTATTGCCTTACAGATGTTACATCTGGCTGTTGTGTCAGATATTTGACTGTAGTAGTGCCAAATTACACTTTTTTTCCTATAACTCATCTTTGGTCAGTTGGTCAGTTGATCAAAATGCCTGCCCCCACTCAAGGTCAAGTTCAACACAGAGACTAAGACAAACCAAGTACAGTAAGGAGTGGGGGTGGGGGGTTGATTAATATGTTCAGTTTTTGTAATAGCAAAGTAAAAGTTTCTGGTTCACTTATCCAAGGATGACAATAAAGTTTTAAAGTTAATCAACAGTATTGTACACATAATTAAGTTCGCTTTTATTAATAAGCTAAAGATCAAGATGCCCCCCTTCCCTTCATTCAAGTTTAAGTTAATCTAAGTTGAAGTTGTGTGACTGAATAAAGTGATAATTATATAATAATAGTAAATAATACAACTGCCTATTGCCTCAGATTGACATATGATGGTGTTTTAAAAGTCAACGATTAGTTTTATTTATTGTATGAACAATGACATTTTCAATACGGTAAAGACACCCTCCCCCCCCCCCCCCCCCTCCCCCAAGTTCAAGTTCAAGTTCAACGCCGACTTCGGTAGGGTGGCGGGAAGGGGGCTGATGACCGAATACAGACGAAAGAGTACGATGTGTTCATTCGTACTCGTTCGTTTGTATTCGGTAAGGAATGACACGGATAATAAGACCCATTGAAAAAGCCTTGGTAGAAACAAGATTTTATTAAACGTGCACAACAAATAACAAGTCACATGCATACAGGCATACAACATTAAAATTTCAATGGCTGACAATATTATTATAATGTATTAATGTCGTCAATTTAATTGAACAATCGCTAGCATAGTTCTAGATCTAGATCGCTAGAGATATTGTTTACTCATGGAAACGGTTGCTATGGGTCGCTGGCGCTTATTGGCTAAAATGTATGAGAACGTGTTTGACTCTACAAAGACAACAGCATTCGATTGGCTGACTGAAAACCTGCTGAAAACTCCTCTCGGAGAACCTTAGAAAACGCCTCACTGCTCTCTTACCCCGCGTACACACTGTCTCCGTCCGTCAACGGATCAGGGAGGTTGGATCTGCCGTATGTGTATTTGCATACACGTGATCTGATTGGCTGACGGATCCGTCGCTGCCTGAAAAGTTGAACATTTCTCAACTTTCTTGACGGAGGCAGCGGAGCTGAAGCGACGGACGGACCCACAATGCATTTCGAGTCCGCCCCATGCAAAGTGAATGAGATGCGTTGACGGACGGAGACAGTGTGAATGCGGGGTTACTGAGCATTGAGCAAGAAACGCGACTGAAGGAAGGAGGAACGAATGAACGATTGAAAAGTTGAACGTCAAATCAGTTCAGTTCGTCCTACTCAAAGACCCGTTCGTACGTATTGATTCGTTCGCGACCGACCCATCACTAGTTGCTGGATATTCCCACGGGTGTTGTTTGGCCATAGCCACTCGTGCTATATTTCTTTTATACAACAATTCTACCACTTGTTTTTTTGCGCTAATTTCCCATTATAATGTAAACGTTTAAATCTCTAAAACTGTCTTGTTTGTAGAACTACTTCTCTCCGCCACAAATTTATATTACTTGCAGGACAAACTGCCGTAACTAGTTCTAAATGGATGGTTGCTATGGCTAAAGGCCAGTCGTTAGTTCTATCTCTCTCGTTGTCAAGCAATAATAAACGTTAGCTCGCATTTCGTCTGGTTAGGACATGCTTTTAGCTTTGAAACATCACTATTTTACTTAGCCTACATGCCATCCAACTAGCTAATATCCACCTCCGTCATATTCTATGTTCTGAACGTCTGTATTTCAGCTTGGATGCAACGTGACAGTTCGTTTTACACTTCACACCTTGACATTGTATCGCGGAGTGATTTATTATTAGCTGTGAAAAGTCTGAGTGGATCGTGGGATATTTCAGCTCATGGAATGTCTCTCGGCCAATCAGAAACAGCTTCATAGAACCCAATTGTTGTATAAATATACACACACACACACAAACATACATATACTGTATGTGGAAAGTGCTCACTGCTCAATTATTATAAGTGAAATACTTTTTTACTGTGTACTATTTAATTATGTGTGTTTATGTGTACTGTATGTATGTCTGTGTCAAAGTAACATTGCCATAGATGTTTGGTGTTTGTGTGTGCTGTTGTGCTTTATTGTGCGTTTTAAAGGACTTTAAAGTGTTTTAAGTCTAAGAGATAGTTCCTGTTTGGCAGCTTTGCTGCTGATTCGATTGGCTGTGATGGTTTGCCACCCCTGATCTAAGGCCTTACAATCCAGCACCCTTCCAGACTGTGAATTTGAGCTCTTTGTTTTCTGTTAGTATATGTATGAAGTAGTGGGTCTTTGGGTGTATTGCAACAGCAATGTCTTTGTTTAACAAATGAATGCACAATTAGCCCTTTTCAGGCACATTAGAGATAGAACGAGAGGTCAAACATGGTGTTGTAAGACTAACTGTTCTAATGCATGCGCCTTGATGAAGGCAGTTGAATGCTGCACCATGGATGACTCAATCAAGGCAGATAATGACATACAGTAATCAGGAGTAAATTGATTTAGTATAATGACATATGCATCTGCATCTTCATTTGACAACCTTATTCACCCTACTTTCCATGATTGACATATAGGCCTACAGTACCCTTCAGGCACCCCTGGTAAAGTTGACTAAACCAGGAATGAAAAAAATATCTTTATAGTGAACATTTTTCACACAACTTCTTTAAACTAATTGTAAGTGTCTGTGACCTTTCAGCAGCAGTTCATGACTTTCTTTTCACTAAGATATGGAAATAAAGAGACCGAGGGGTTGAATTCAGTAATTTTCCAACATGGGAAAGACAAGAGATTACACTACATTTAAATAAAAAGAAAGTGTAATATTTGTAAATCAGGGAATGGCTATAAAACTAGGTACTTGGTTGAAAATGCCCATATTTAGTTGAAACATTAACTAAAAAGCTCTAATGAACTGAAATTGTTACAAACATAGAGCCAGTGGTGGGCTCAGTATACTCTTTGTCACTGCATTTATCCCAATCTGTAAATTAGCACACTGTGAACACACAGTGAGATGACACACTAACCCGGAGCAGTGAGCTGCCTGCTACAGCGACGCTAGGGGAGCAGGAATAACCCCTTAAATTATGACTTTTGGTGAGTTTTGTGTAAAGAAATGGGCAGATGGAGATGACCCAACCATCAACAGATTTAAGACAGATTTAAAATCATGCCAAATAAAAGCCTCACTCACATATCAGGGATGAATAACATAACCCATGGTACATGATTGAGGGGCTCAATTAAGACATATTGTCAATTGCTCCATGATTATAGAAGTAGCCTAATCATTAGTCTGTAGTAGCCTATACTATCAGGCCATGTTATTGCATGGAAGTTGGCTACAGTGGGTTGACACACTGAGGACGGCTTGACGCCGAAACGCGTCTGTTTTTTAGGCATGGTGCTACAATAAAGAATAAAAAGACAACGAACTAGTGAGTGCGGTTCTTTTGCACATTGGAATTCCCTAGAAGTGGCCACTTAATTCACACACATTGAATTGTATTAAGACTTATCGCCACGAGGTGGCAGTTTAAGTCCGCTGTAGCATTGCCCCGGTGTTATGTTTTCCGGTGTTATGCATCACAAAGCCTTCGATGCATCAGTAAAAGATTTGTATGTCTGCTTTTCCCCAACTACTGGTTTCTTTGCGCATGCTCGCGTTGCTCACAACAGCTGCAGGAGTTTTCTGTGCCATCACTAGCCTACACTACAACCACTCGGACGAAGACATGTGAAATATACTGTAGGCTGCTATTTTAGCAAAAAGTGGACCACAACTTCATTCACAAGCAGAGCAAACAATTCAAATTAGAAAAATCTAGATTGTCAGCTGAGGGGACGTTTAAATAGCCTATAGCCTAGGCTAACCATAGTCTTTAGGTTAAATTGTGTATAGCCTATGATAAAGTTATTCGGACTGGTCTGACAGAAGCAGCAGCTGGAAGACAATAAATAATTTCCGGGGTCACAGCAATTGGAAAAAAATAAATATCAAAATCAATTTTGTCCCTAAGTCATTTTTTCAAATGTTCTACTTTTGATCTGACCACGAAATCGAAAGTCTGAAAAACAAAGCGTTAATTGCTTCTTCGTATCACATTCATAAACACATAATGAAATAACAAGTCATTTTTGTATTTTTTGATTTCTGATTCTCAATTGAATATCAAATGAACGAAGCATACACGGACCTAAAACCCTGAGTCCCCTCAGCATTGGCGATTGGCTGTGTACAAGACACTGGAGACCTGTTCAAAAACAACATCCAGCTCCGATCGGCTTTTACTTTGTCCTCCTCCGCGACTCCCTGGATATTCCACCGGCTTCCGACAATCTGCCTGCTCTCTCCCAACTTTTTGAGCTAGCCGGTAGGCTACTGCCTACTGCACAAACGGAGTTTGTCTGTCCCAATTATTAAGCGCACCTCCAGCCAATGATTAGTGCTTGCGAGCTGTCTACCATCCAATCTTTTCTCATTGATATGATACGACTACCAGATTTTATCGCTGGAAAACGACTCCATTAGGCCTCATCTTCGTCAACCTTCATTTCCGCATTAGGAGTCTCCACCGTACCTGAACTGCGTCACCTCCAGCACCAGTCTCAGCGTGATTACGTCATCACAGAGTTCGCTCCTGGCGACCGCTGTACCCAAAGATCCTTAATGCTGTACCTAACCACGGGCTTGTCCTTCTTCCACCATCTGCTGCCATCCTATGGCTGCCATACCTCCAGGGCTTATTTGAGCCGGAACATGTTCATTAAATCGTAAACATGGCTTGCAGTAGCCTATCGATCACACTGCCGCTTGCAGCCCGCTGCCCTCTTTTCTGGCATGCTACAGGGGATTAAGCTGCCATCTCGTGGCGAAAAGTTGCATTTACGCAGCTGTGCAATCACTGAAGCGCTATGAAGTGGCCACTTCTAAATGGAACCCACTGTAATCCCTTGTCAGACCGGCCATAACATAACCTTGCCAATTTGATTATTTCTTGGATTAAATCTTCTACTTTATTCTTAAATACTTATTGACCAATGTCTAACACTGACATGTTATTATTTGTCTACAAAAAAATAGGTGAGCGAGGAGTTCATTGGGAGAAATTGGGTCAAAAAGTCTTAAGAAGGAAGGAAACCCGGCGTTCACCTTAGGCTACTCGGTTCACAAATGCAAGCTTGTGTACCTGACATGCTTGATGTTGATTTGCAACTGTCTCGTTGTTTAAAAAGAATATCAGACGGTAGTGTTGCGCGGGTGGGCTTTTTTTAAAAACCCGCACCAACCCGACTCTTCAGGATGTGAAGAGATGCAAAATGTCTTCAGGACATTTTGCATGATTACAGCTGTTTATTCATGCATATGACAGAAGCAAGGTGTTCTCGCATTGTGCACAACCTTCCATATCCCAGATCATTTGGCTACATGTCCATAAAATAGCGTATGCGCGATTGACTTTTTTCAGTCAGTCACACATGGCGCAATTGGATGCTGAATTTAGGAGAAATTATGTTTTGCGCTCGACCACACCTCCTGCGTTGTACATGCGACTTTGAAAGTCTGTAATGCTAAATGTTAGCCTAATTCGTTGCACCTAATATGTCATAAGTTCAGTGAGAAATGTGCATTTTTACTTTTTTGACCCGAGCCACCCGCAATGTTTACAAAAAACGACTAGGCCTACCCAAATCCGCCCGACCCGCGGGTATACCCGCGGATAATGGGCTGAACCGCGCATCACTATCAGACGGCACCATAGTCTACTAGACGGAGCGGCACTTTCAAGGCGGCGGCACAAAGTGCATCATCGATTGAAACGCGGGCAGAGAGCTATATGCACAAAGTCAGCTGGGCTATCCTATTGCGTTCCATAATGTGAGCACCTGCGGACCAATGATAGGCTGTCTGTAAATATTGTTAAAAAATATTTGTTCCATTGCCTCCGGCCCTGGTTGGGTCGCCGGATCCACCCCCTCTGCGTTCCGGCATCTCCCACTTACATTAAGCGCTGCATACCTCATCAGCTGAGGAGCCAGATCTTCAAACCGCTGTTTCATGGATTATTGACTGGTCCGTTCTAGGTTTCTTTGCTGGTCCGTTGCATTTGCTTGCAGCGTCATTGTAAAAACCTATTGTCTGCGTCAAATGAGCCTGAATAGTGGATGCCTCGTCATTGAGAAAAAAAAAAAAAAAAGCAGCCCATTCAAGCCTGGAATGCCCCTCCTTCAGCCCAACCATTCTAGCTGGATGATCCACTTGATGTTATTTGCGTGCTGCTGCGCAGTAGATGTGTGGAGTGCTTAGGCCACTGCTTGAATCTCGGAAATGCAGCCTCCTTCCATCAAACGTAACGTCGCTGGAATCCAATTACATCCAGAGGTGGGCACAAATACATCAAAAACTATTTTGTTACAAAATACAAATACTGGCGTAGAAAATGTAACAAAATAAAATACAAAATACGGATGTGAAAAATGTATTTAATTAAAATACAAGTAATTAGTAATTAGAAAATACAAAAATACCCCCACAATAATCATGGTATACCAACTTTTAAAATAAACTACAAGAAATACTAGTTTTTTATTGGCGGACAGACGCCTAAATTCTTTACTTTGGGCTGAAGTAGCCTGGTCCTACCATACTCTTGTACATTCAGAATGTACAGAGAATCTGGACACTTTCCATTGCCAAGCATGAATTTCCTTGAATGCGATACTCTGCCCAGAGCCTCTCAGATCTGCCATAAACAATTGATAAACGTTTGGTCGTGAGGTGACATGCTCAAACTAGCGACCTCAACGGCATCGTTCTCAGCTACTCCCTTTATTCGCTGATTGGACCTGCACATTTTTGTCCTGAGAAAACCTGTGAATATACCGCAGACCCAGACTACGTAGTGGAGTGAAATGAAAACTGAACGGAAGTACATAAAAAGGCGGAGCCAGGCTACCCATGAAGTAGATCTAGTACATTTTTTTATCAGCATCCTATATCAATATAAACGATGATTGAACTGACAACAAGCAGGCTTTGCAACAGTGGAATCAACTCTGACGAAGCAAACTACCCACCATCATTTTCCGTATTCAATGAAAGTAGTACAACAGATTGAACAGGTTAGCCTTTTTAAATTGAAAAAGGCTAACCTGTGGAGGACTAACTTTTTTTTATTATTATTGTTGTTATTACAGTGCATGAAAATGCACTGTACTGTTATCCCTAGGCTTCTTCTTCTACTACTTCTTATTATTCTTCTTCTAACGCACGCAATTCAGCTTGAACCGTTTAACGTAGAAACTTCATTCAAACTGTGTTACGAAGGTCTTGCTTAGGACATCAGCGCAATGTATTTTTTAACTTTGTAACTTTTATACTTTTTAAACTATAAATTAAAAACTATTAACAATTTCCCCATAGACTTAACATTGCTCATTATGACATCACGGCAGCAATTAGAATGTTACCCCAGCTGGTCAGCCACCTGGGCACCAACTGTCAGTTTCTCTCAGGCTCCTCTCTGAAGACTACATATTCTGTTCCCCTGTATCCTCTGCGCACAACAGTATCAAAATAAGTCCTCCTAATTCCATCCAACTTTATATCCATTCATCTTCTTCAAACCATTCACTCATCCACCCATTCTAAACAGTCTGCCTATCAACAACATCAATTAGACGCTCTACATTGAACTTTTAAACAATCTACTCTGTCTCAGGCTGGCTCTCTTAAGACTAGCCAGTTAAATTGATTACACCTGTATCTGTATCCACTACTCTCAGTAGAGAGCTGTGTCTCTCCATTCTACAAGAATATAAGGCACATTCCATCCAACATTCTATCCATTCATCTTCTTCAGACCATTCACTCATCCACCCATTAAACTGTCTATCAACATCTAATCTGTCTATCAACATCCATTAAACTCTCTGTCTATCAACATTAATTAGACTATCTACATTCAACTTTTAAATTATTTACTCTGTCTCAGGCTTTAAGAGTACTCTGGCTCTCTTAAGACTAGCCAGTTAAATTGATTACACCTGTATCAACTACTCTCAGAGAGCTGTATCAGTGTCTCTCTTAACAAGAATATAAGGCACATTCCATCCAACCTTCTATCCATTCATCTTCTTCAGACCATTCACTCATCCACCCATTAAACTGTCAATCAATATCTATTAAACAATCTGCCTATCAACATCTATTAAACATTCTGTCTATCAACATTAATTAGACTATCTACATACAACTTTTAAAGTATTTACTGTGGGTCCCTCTCAAGCAGCGTTTATATGTCCTCCCTCGCTCCTCAATGATCTACATAAAGAAAGATAGAAGAAGGGCTAGACTATCCCATTGTTGCCGCTCCATCATTCTTTATGTAGATCAGTGAGGAGCGAGAGAGGACGCGTAAACGCTATGAGAGGCACCTTCTGTCTCAGGCTTTAAGCATACAATCTCATTAAGACTACAGATCCTGTTTCACTACTTCCTCTGTCCACAACTGTTTCAAAATAAAGGTCCTCACTGCAATAATACACTATTAAATAATTTAACCATTGAAACTACTCAACTATTGAACTGTTCAACCATTCCAACTGTCAGTTATCACCCACTATGCCTCCAGTCAACTACATGAAACCTCCATGTACCTAGCAACCAACATAGCAACCATTAAAATTAAGTGTTTATGACTGTTTCCATAGCAACCAACATGATTATACTGCAGTAACTTCTTGTTTCCTGATAGTGGCCACCATGGATACCCTAGCAACAAATGTTTCAAAATAAAAGTCCTCACTAGCAAGTTAGCTAGTTAGCATGGTTAGCATAGTTAGCATTGTTGGCATTTTTAGCATAACTGCAAAAAATCATCAACTAAGTTAGCTAATCAACCTGGTTAGCATTGTTAGCAAATTTAGCATTGTTGGCATAGTTAGCATTTTTAGCATTACTGCTAGAAATCATCGGTTAAGTTAGCTAATCAACCTGGTTAGCATTGTTAGTAAAGTTAGCATTGCTAGCATAATTAGCATTTTTAGCGTAACTGCTAGAAATCATTAGCTAAGTTAGCTAATCAACATTTTAACATGAATAGAAATCATTAGTTAAGTTAGAACTGGAATGTTTCATCTTTAAACTGTCTACCTTCACACTATCAACTCTCTGTAAACTATGCAACCACCATGTTTACCCTAGCTACACCTTAGTAACCATATCTACATTATCTATCTATTTTTGCATTTTCATGCACTGGTAATTCCTTGGAATTGCATTTCTAGTTATTGTTATTGTTATTATTTTCTTCTTCTTTCTCTTCCTTTTTCATCTTTTATTTTCTTTGCCATCATAGTAACAGTCATTATAGAAAATATGGCATTCACATAATTCATGAGAAAACAAGAAGATAATCCAAATAAAGCAGAAAACAAAGAATAAAAATAAATGAATACCTCCTCTTTTCTTCTAGGAAGTGTTACCTTTTTTATAAATCGTTGTTGCTTTTTAGCTTATTAGTTATCAATTTATCCATCTACCAATCTATTAATTAAATCTTTCCAACATTCTGCTTCTTTGAGTTTAGTCCACCTTTCAACATATATAAAATTTTTAGATTCATATGCCATTTCACATTCAATCTTACAATACAGTTTAACATAATTTTTAAATCTATTAATATGAATTGTATTTTTACTCTCTGCTCTTTCATGGTGCTCATGAAAGGTCTGGGTACTCCTCTGAACCGAGCCATACCGCCAAATTTAATTCGTAGTATATTAATTTAAATTGCCTAAGATATTTATTGTCTGTGTTGTTCTTGATGTATGGACCTGACAGAAATTGAGCGTCAGCGTCAGTTCTGGCAGGCAAGTAGTCAAGACGCTGCTAACCGATGTGGGCGTCAGCACATCAGCTGGTCAACTCCCCTCTCTTCTAAATGGCTACTGTAGATCCAAACAGAGCGCCTTATTTAAAGCTGCTTAGTTGTTCCTTACTGCTTGCTACTTGCTTCATGCAACCCACCTCCTCCCCTGCTCCACCCTGTCGTGTATAACATGGCATAGGCTTTATGTCATAGTTGCCGCTCTGTTCATATGGGGGAATAGTTTAGCTCGCTCAGTCTTGAACTGTGTGAGCGCCCCCTAATACTGCTGCTGTCCCCAGACTCTCTGCTCTTTCATGGTGCTCATGAAAGGTCTGGGTACTCCTCTGAACAGAGCCATACCGCCAAATTTTATTTGTAGTATATTAATTTAAATTGCCTAAGATATTTATTGTCTGTGTTGTTCTTGATGTATGGACCTGACAGAAATGCAGGTTAAAAGTAGGCCATAGGCTTTAGACTTAGCTAGACACCGTTGGAATACGGAATACAATCTCAAACAACGCCAATCAACGATGATGCAGCAACAGGTAGGATATCTATAGCCTGGCACGCCCTCCCAGTGACGCAACGCCTTCAGGCTTTTGCTGCTGGTCTGGTCAACTGCTCATTGAGAAGGATTTCTGAGTTCCCGAAATCTGCGGAACTGCCCCCTTTGGTCGAGAACCAATCAACTTTGAGCAGCTCCAACGGCTCTGGGTAGAGGCGTGTTCAAGGCAGAGGAAAGAGTGTTGTTATTGGTTTAAACTCGGCAAACCGCTTTCTGACATCTACCAGTAGCAAATCGAGGCACTTACAGGAGGCGGGTCAACCAGCGCTTATAAGAAACCGTGTTAGCACAGGCTGTTGGTCAGACTAAAGTCTCGCAGAGCCTTTGAAAGTCGATGGTAATCAGGCTAGGATATCTAGCCAATGTAACAAAGCTTACTTAAGCATTATCGCACGAGTGGGAGTGGTGTTGTTGGCCAATATCGACACGGCTGTGGTTCGCCGCAGGCACGAAGCCGAAGGAATGTACAATAAGCTGTTAACAAAGGTTTTTAATTTGTGAATGATACCGAAAGCTTTAAATGATTGCCTGGCTGGCAAGTGCCTATAGAGAATGGGAACGGAAGTCAGTGGCGCAATGCATTCTGGGACAAAAGGGGCGTTTTCCTCCATTAGGTGAGGCCGCGGCGCGAATTATAAACAAGAAACCTATGGTATTTCGAACAAGATCGGCTAGCCAAAACAGTAACACTAGATGTAAACATTTAGGCTATTACAGTGATGGGCAGTAGCGTCGCTACTTTTGTAGCGACGCTACTATAACCACATTTTTCAGTAGCTTGACGGTAACGTCGCTATTTACAAAACCAAGTAACTTTTCTGTAGCTAAGCTATTTTATTGATCAAGTAGCGCAGTAGCGTCCTCGAAAGCTATTTTCTCCTGGACATTTCTGATGTTCATACATAACAGCGTCTCCTGCAGCCATCAACACCACAAATTAGGAAGACAGCCAGAATGTTTATGTTTCCACGACAACACGCTGGGTGCATGCGGTAGGGTTGCCACACGTTTTCCTGGGATTGTTCTCTTTTTTAAATGTCCCGTTTTTTTTGTTGCATAAGCACTTCTATCTTTTTTAAGTAGGCCTATTACCTGATGTTCACTTCTAATACAATCTACGTTCTGCTCATGCAATCCTAGGCTACTATTTTTCCTTACAGTATCTTGATCCAGCTGCGCGTATTTGATTGGTTAATGCAGCCATGCGAAACGAAAGTTTACTTTAACCATCACGACCGGCCATGTATGAATTGTAATGATATGCGACCGCCTATTATCACGTAGGCCTACACTATTCTCTTCCTTGAAAATACATTTATTTTATTTACAATTTCAAAAGGCATTCTTGCATAACTAGAGCTAAAATGTGCTCTGATTTGCATCTGTTTTTTGTGTATTGGGCTATCAATAAATCAATCTTCATATTTTAGCCCTCATCTGACTGAAAGTTGTGTTGATCACTAAAATTTCGTCGACTTGCAGTTTTAATTGAAAGTAGCTGCTATGTATCAAGCTACTTTTGACAAGATTTTGTAACTTAGCTTGCTACATTTTTATGGGTGGTAGCTTCTGTGTAGTGAAGCTGAATTTATTGTAGAGTAGCTTGTAGCTTAGCTCACTACACAAATCAAGTACAGTAGCTTGCCCATCACTGGGCTATTATGCTAAAAACTAGTAGTAGAAGTAGTAATGGACCGTACAGAGACAAGCTCCTGCCGGACGCAAGGAAATGTTATATAGAAAAGATGTCTTTGATCGGTAACATGGATCCCTATGACAGACCGTCTGGAGAGTGGACGTGAGACCCTGAAAGTAATACAAAGACACTCCGTTGTTGATTTTTTTTACCTGACGATCGTAGGCACGGACGTTACATCCAACAACACAACAGGTTCGTCCCATGATGTGTGAAAAACAGTGTTAGAAACAGCGAGTTAGCAATGTTTTACAATGTTTACAATGGTACAGCATTGGCAGCAGCGTACAAGTATCCCAGACGCCACCGCGGCGCAACCGCGAAATGTCCGCGACGTCACATTCCCATTCAGCTGAAACGACTAGCTTGCTAACAAACAAACGTGAAAATGATAGCAATGCAGTTCGTACTAGAAACGACTGTGAGCAGAAGGCTTGAACCTAAATGGTGCAAGGCCTATCAGGTTGGACTTCACTTAAAACGCTGCACTCTAAAAAATGTTGGGTTAGATATAACCCAACCTTAACCCAGCTGCTGGTTGACTATTGGACAAACACGCATTGAGTTATACTAACCCAACACACTGGGTAGCCTACAAAATTAAACCCAGCAGGTTGGATATGATTCTAACCCAAAACGCTGGGTTATATCAACACAACATTAGTCAGATTGCCACAATAGATTGGGTAAAATAAACTATTTGCTGGGTTATAACTATATAATTGCTGAGTATTATTCACACAGTATAGATTCAACCCAAACCACTGGGTTACATCAACAGAACTGCTAGTTAAAATTACCACAGACAAGTTTTCCAAACCCAGTATGGGTAGCATTGAGAAAATGGGCAAAGAAATACAATTCAACATAATTATTTACTTGACAGTTTACTTTATTTTTGAACAGATAGTCTAGTCACAAAAGCATGTGATACTTCCACGAAGGCAGTCAGATTCTACAGTCCGTTTTGGGGGTCAGCCCTGTTAATCAAAGACAGAAAAAGTGCATTAATCACTGTACAGAACTTTACGAAAACGTCCATGAACCATTATCAGTGAATGATGTTAACAGATATAAAAAAATTCACCAGGAGACAAAATATTAGCGCAACACACTCAGAAACAATGACAACCTGATATTTGTTTTAGGAGATGATCTGGAGCAGACTGACAAACACAAGTTCAGTAACGTTAGCCAGCTAGCTGCTAATGTAAACACATTGGCTTTGACTGTGTTCGCTAACATTAGCTGACAAACGTTAGCTAGCTGCTAGACCAAAACGAAGCATATTGGTCATAGACCTAAAAGAAATGGACAAACAGACTCCGTCGTTCTCAATGAGAGGGGGCTGAAACAAAAAATCGTTTCCTGTTCATCGTACTGCGCAGACTCAAACTCATTTTGTGACGTTGGCCGCCCTGAACATTGCTGTAACTCGTCTGATAGATGTTCATACAGATATGTTGCCATTCGACCTCGACTGACTGCGATTTCTTGGATCTTGTAAGTACAATCTGATTCTTTTTTAAACATATTTTTAGTCTTTGTCTGAATCACTCATTTCTTGCAAAATGGTATTTCTGTACTGTTAAGTCGATGATCACGTTTTTAAAAACCTACATCGAATAGATTAATAAAGCGTTAGACTCGCTAAAGTCTAGCTATGGCTAAAGTCTGAAGTGGATAGCAAAAGAAAACCGTTAGAGGCAGACAGGCTAACTTTTTACTGTTCATTATAGTTTCACTAACGTCAATCGTAATGTCGACCGTCAGTATTTATCAGTATTTATCAGTAGATTGTAAATTATTAGAAGTGTTATATCCTTTAGTAGTGTTTGTACTCTAGGCGCCAGTTAGCATGTAACAGCATGTGAATGAATGAACTGGCCACACTAGCATGGTGCATTTATACCTGACGATCTCTTTCAAGACATTTGAATAAAAAACGGACATCATGGTTAGTATTTATAGGGTCTGTACATGTGGTCCCTAGCCTGGTTTGTCTGAGAATTAAGTAGAAATATCCTTTAGAAGTGTTTGTACTTTAGGCGCTAGTTAGCATGTAACAGCATCTGAATGAATGAACTGACCACTACTGTATGGTGCATTTATACCTGACGATCTCTTTCAAGTCATTTAAATAAAACATGGATATCATGGTTAGTATTTGTAGAGTCTGTAAATGTGGTCCCTTGCTTGGTTTGTCTGAAAATTAAGTGGAAATATCCTTTAGAAGTGTTTGTACTTTAGGCGCTAGTTAGCATGTGCCAGGTGTCATACCACTGCAGTAATCATCTCACTAAACACGTCTTTTCATATCCAATCTGTTCAACAGAGTTTACCAGTCAGACCACTACACCTTTGCCAGCACCACCACCCAGTAAGCTTCATCAACTCCAGCCATGCCGGTAAATACATAATACAGTGCCTATTGACAGCATACACACCCCTGTTCAAATGCCAGTAGCTTGGTTCATTGTTAAATCCTGTTCTTAAATGTGTTATTGTGTTTTGGAAAGGTATTGCATTACATTACTCTTCACCTTTTGCTTTTGTAGTAGAAAACATGTTGATGGTAGTGAAAAGGTAGTAAATTCAGCTCAATTTTTTTGTATGAACCCTGCCATTGCAGTAATCATCTCACTAAATACGCCTTTTCATTTCTAATCTGTTCAACAGAGTTTACCAGTCAGACCTACACCTCCGTCAAATTCGCTCACAGCGCTGCCAATAACACCCCAGCAAGGTAGAACTGCATTTTCATTAATCTGGCACCAATATCAAGGGAGAAACAAGCCATGAATGTCTGTCACAACTTCTTTGCATCTTTACTTTTTGTGTCATGCCAATTCCAATCTATTCCTTTTGATTCATAGATTTTTACAGACTTGTTCTGCAGCACTTCCGAACAATTGAGGAGGAGCTGGGGTAAAGCAGCAGGTGGCTGTGAACACATCTATGCTGCAGAAGCTAGGTGGTGGTGGTGTGGCGGATCTTGGCCTCGTGGAGGACAACAACAGGCCA
Organism: Sardina pilchardus; assembly: GCF_963854185.1. Lineage (NCBI taxonomy): Eukaryota > Metazoa > Chordata > Actinopteri > Clupeiformes > Clupeidae > Sardina > Sardina pilchardus. Next base: position 31,180,279 of record NC_085011.1, on the reverse strand, counting down.
TTGAGTAATGTTGAGGACCTGGACGAGTTGGAGAGGCGGCTTGCATCCGATGCGGACCTGAAAAATCAACTGGTATGTCTGTTTTTTAAGTGTTTTGCCATGTGATTATTGTAGGCATAAAAGTCCTAGCCTGGCTCTCGTAATGAATGTGGCTCTGCCTTGCTTTAATGTGGACTTACTCACTGATTCAAAAATACTATTCAAATCATGGAATGGGTGTCGAGAAGTGAGACCATGTGAGTAGCCATTGTTATCTGAAACAACTGTCGCATTTCACATCTCTTTTCCCTTCCCCACTACATTTTTGGGGAACAGACATCATATATTGAGAGCCACGTTATTCAACTCCTTGAGTGTTGTTAAACTTGAATCTCATTCCCAAGTGGAGCGTTGTGTGCTTGGTACATGACATGTTGTCACTTTTTGTCATCATATATACCCTCTGTATTTGATGGTTGTGCATGAAATAGCAAAACAGCTTAAGCTGAAAACAGCTAAGATGTTTGACTGGAAGTTATGCCATTGTAATTTTGGTCTTTGTATTTCAGGTGAACATACTTGGGAGGGAAAACCACCGAGATGCTGTTAAGAGGATGCTGGGCCGGGCTTTGAGGAGGTCCCTGGTGCTCCAAATTAATTAGACTGGTGCAGCAGGAAAGGTGGCTTTTAAGTCCTTACACCTGAAGAGTGTGTTGCATATTAATATCATTATTAAAAATAATTTTAATAAATTGTTTAAGCATGTAGAAGAAATAAAGCATGTAAATGAGCATGTAAAAGAAATAAATAAACAAAATGTATTGAACCTAATACTATGTGTGGTGAGTCTGTGTGATAGTTGCTGAGGATAAATGTTTTTATATTGGATTATTAAATTACAGAATACATTTATAGGTTTCTCATCAGCAGGCACTGTCTTCACCTTAGTAAATTTGGTAACTTTGGTAAGCCCTGTAAATAATTGTAAATTGTTCTGATTGAGGGCAAATGGAAAGTGTTATAATGTATTATTGCTATATTTTAGTACATCATTTTAATTATTAAGGCCATAAATAAGGCCAATTAGAAGCTGGTGGGTAGTAAGCGGCAAAAGGGTGGCCCTTTATCTGGAGCCGCTTCTGAGCCGCCGGTGGACCGCTAGAGAACCGATGAGCAAAACTCCAGCGGGCCACTGGTGGGTACCGCCGTTGGACCGCCAACTCTGCCGCTGGTGGGCCGCCAGTGGGCCACTGACCTATTGCTATCTGGGTGTCTGTACTGTGACACAATATCAAAGCAACACACACAGATAAATAGTGACAGACACATTTTTGTTTTTTGGAGTTTTGAGAGGTTTTGGACACTTGAGAATGCCTAAATGCACCTATTAGGAATTGCTGTGTAGCACCTACAGTACATACATCTATATGTCTGCTCCAAACGTTGTGCAGTACTTCCCAAGACCATGATGAATCAGGAAATGCATGACCTGCACATACTGTAAACTCTACGACAGTAAACCTCAAAAACAATAGGCAACTTTTATTTTTTGTATATGATGTTGTGAAAAAGAAACTTCATGAAGTAAATAAAATCCTGAAGGTAAATCTATATCTTGGCCCATGTCATGTGTCTTTAATTTAAGCCCTGAGTGATCATTGTGCTGCCCGTGGAACTTGGCATAATGACTGTTATTGTATAAAAACAAATCGTTCAAAATTTGTTCAAAATTTGGCAAGAATCTCCATCTGCATTAAGAGGTTAAAGGTAAGTGCAGTATTTCCGCAGTGGAGGCAACACACTACTGAATTTGTTATCACTTATTACTATTTATTAAGCTCTAGTAATAAATAAACAGTGATCAGTCATTAAAGTTAAACATTTATTTATGTATGTATTTATTACGTTGAACATTCATTATATCAAGCAGAGTAGAAGATATCATGTCGTGTTCATGTTGAAAACTACCACACATGATCATCTTCAAAACATTAATGGAGGAGAAAAAAGTTTGAGTCTTCTTTTCCAACGTTCGTTTTTAATATTAATATTATGTTGTCTTGCCTATAGGTAATGCTTTACCCTATCAAACAGTAGGCTACCGTGGGCTATACGCTTTTTCACTGATCTTGTGAATGACTTTCCGTCATGGTTTTCGTGCAGGCTGGACTGAGCTCTAACACATAGCTTTAACAGCCAACACTGAGCCTCTGATCCAGACATTACGGGAAATGTGACGTCGAACGTTAGCTTCCCTACAACCGACATGCTAAAATACTTCTTTACGGGAAACCAACGTAATATACGGGGAAACAGTGAATTAATTTTGACTTCGATACCCTATATAGAATACACAGAAGCTATAAGGGAGACAAAGGGCACATGTTACATGAAGTTATGGGATCGCAAAAATCTGAAAGTCTATGGCCGTCCAAGGGAGTTAGCAGAGTGTTGATCACCAGCTCATTTCGTGTTTCTACTTCCGGGAATATGCCTGCCCCCTTGATATTGGTAGCTGTTGTTATGCTATGACAAACTGATTGTCCATCCACCTTCGCATAAACAACAAGGACAGTCAAGCGGCCAGAGTCCAGATCACTAGTTTCTACTATACTGTATGTCTTCCCAGGTACTTCAATCACATTCTATGGTCTATAACCAATCTGATTTTGTTGATCAAAATTTTGATCTTTTTGAATCAGTTACAGCTGACGACTATTGTTCTGACATTGATCCTGACACTCACTTTTTTTCTTCTTTTGATATATCTAAACTGTGTAGCTTCTTAAATGAAGCAGAATTTAACAGCATATGTGACTCTGCGTCTTCTGATACATTCTCTACTTTTCATTTGAATATAATAAGTCTTTCTAGGAATTATGATAAATTCTTTCATTATTTGTCACAAATTAAACATATATTTTCTGTGATTGCATTATCAGAAACCTGGCTTACAGAGGATTCAAAAGAAATATTTAAATTGCCAAATTACAACTCTGTGCATTATGTGAGACGGAATAGACCTGGAGGGGGTGTATCTCTATTTGTTCACAAGGACTACAGTTTTAGAATAAGGCCAGATCTGTGTCTGAAGTCAGATTTAATTGAAGTGGAGTCTGAGTTCATAGAGTTTGTGGGGCTTGTAGGAGCTAAAACATCATAGTTGGCGTTATTTACCGACCCCCAGATCAGGCAATTAAAGATTTTAATGACAGTTTGGAAAATTGTCTGGATAGGATAAATAGAGAGGGTAAAAAATGTTACATCCTTGGTGATTTTAATATAAACTTGTTTAAACATAATGTAGACACCCTTACAGGTGAGTTCCTTAATATCCTTTATTCTAGTTATTTTTATACTCTTATTTTTAAAGCGACTAGGGTAAATGAAAACTCATCAACCTTAATTGACAATATCCTAACAAACTCTTTGAGTGAAGAAATTAAGTCTGGGGTTTTCTGCCTAGACTTGTCAGATCATTTCCCTATTTTTCATTTATCTAGAATAAATATTGGTCAAATTAGACAAAATGATAATGTAATGCAAAAAAGGATCTTGTCTAAACCAAATATACTTAAATTTAAAAAACAGCTTGCCAGTGTTTCTTGGAATGATGTATATGAGGAAAGTGTTGCCGAGTCTGAATATGAAAAGTTCATGAAAGTCATTGGCTCTAGTTTCAATGACTGTTTCCCCTTGGGAAAGTCTAATAAATGTAATAAGGATTTTAAGAAACCTTGGTTTACAACTGAATTACAAAAAAAATTAAGAAAAAAGAATAAACTTTACAGAAAATATGTTTCTAATCCTTCTCCTTTAAATCATAGTGTGTACAAATCATATAGAAATGCTTATAATCATTCAATTAGATTTGTTAAAAAGCAATATTTTAGTGAAAGATTTGTGCAGTATTCAAGAGATATTAAGGAAACATGGAAAACCATAAACCAGCTGTTATTAAGGCAAAATTCCACTGCTGAGTTCCCTACAGAGTTTCATGATGGTGAACGGTCTCTGAAGAATCCTTTGGATATAGCTGAAAAATTTAATGATTTTTTTGTCAATATTGGGCAGGAATTGGCAAATAAAATCTCTGATTGCAATGGGAGTCCCTTGGAATTTATTCCTAAGATATCTCAAAGAATGTCTTCTTTTAAGCTTCCTGATCTTGAGGAAATAAGTGAAATAATTGATAAGTTAAAAACTTCATCAGCGGGTCATGATGGTATTCCAACTTTTCTCATAAAGGACGTGAAACAAATAATATTACAACCACTTCTCCACATTTTCTCTGTGTCCCTGAAAACAGGCATTATACCTCAGGACTTAAAGATTGCCAAGGTTATTCCTTTGTATAAAACAGATGATCCATGTTGCTTTAATAACTATAGACCTATATCAATTTTGCCTTGTTTCTCAAAAGTGTTGGAAAAATTAATTTACAGGAGGATTATCCTACATTTAGATGCTAATGAAATTCTGTATAAACACCAATATGGTTTTCGTAAAAATCACTCAACTTATATGGCACTTCTTCACTTGATTGATAAGGTTACCTTGGCTCAAACTAATAATGAATTCATTTGTAGTATTTTTATAGACTTGTCAAAGGCATTTGATACCGTAAATCATTCTATTTTATTGGATAAACTATATAAATATGGCTTTCATAATCTTTCACTTAAGTGGTTAATGAATTATTTATTGAATCGTAAACAGTTTGTCTGTGTAAAGGGTTGCAATTCTAACATGGCTGGATTACCCTGTGGTGTTCCACAGGGTTCTATCTTGGGACCTTTATTATTTCTTATTTATATTAATGATTTGGCAAATGTTTCTAACCTTTTTTCTCCTGTTATGTTCGCAGATGACACTACCTTGATTCTTTCACATTCCAAATTTGATGTTCTAATGAAAGAGGCTAATGCTAGAAGTATACTCGACGCACCCGACCTGTCGCGCGACAATGTGACGTCAAAATGACGTAATTTCCTGTGTCGCAAGCCACATTTCAGCCGCGCGCCGACCTGTCGGACACTGAACATTTTTTATCAGCCGCGCGCGCCAACCTCGCACGACAACTAGGAAGAGATTGAAGCCAAGCTCACGGAGCCAGTGTCCTTATACAGTCATCAACCACATAAACCACATTCAGGCATTATCATATAGCCTATCCAACATCTTAAATAAGCCCATTCATTTTAAAAACGACTGTAGTCATGAAGTTTGAATAATAGTAAGTTTGAAAAGTGGGAAGTTAACTTGGCTAGGCTGCAGCGAGAGTTGCCGTTTGGATGACTGATTTGTTTACAGTCGTGAACTACGTTGGATAAGTTAACGAAGTTACCAGTGAGAGTTGCAACAGGAGGATATTAGGGGGAAATGACTAGGACCGAGGCACATAAGTATTCCAGCAAAAGGTAAGGAAGAGATTTATTTTCAACCAAAGGATATCTGCTAGACCTAAAAAAATATATATATATCTTTCCATTTAGGGAGATTACACAAGCTCATCTCATAAACGAGATGGTAGGCTAATCCTTCAGTTGTGCAAGCTAAGTCTGAAATATCAGCAAAGAAGCTAGTTGCTACTGCCATTAACGTCAATGGATACCGTGCCTCCGTTCAGGAGAATACTGCAAATTGTGTCGCGACTACCACGCGCAAGTATACATGGTTACAACGTTCCCCGTGACGTCAACATGTCGCACGACAAGTCGGGTGCGTGAACTGTACTGGGGCCTTAATGCTGGTTTATCTGCATATGCCAATTGGTTCAAATTAAATAAACTCTCTTTAAATCTTAAAAAATCTAATTTTATTATTTTTGGAGGTAGAAAACTATATCCTAATGACATTTGTAAAATTAAAATTGAGTCTACAGAGATACCACAAGTTACATCCACCAGATTCTTAGGAGTTATTGTTAATGAAACTTTAAAATGGAAGGATCAAGTAGACTGGGTCAGCAAAAAAGTAAATAAATCAATTGGGATAATTAGGAGGGTTAGTCATCTTGTCTCTAGAAATTGCCTCCTCACTCTTTATTATAGTTTAATTTATCCATACCTTTCATATTGTAACTTGGTGTGGGCAAGTACTTTTCCTTCTACTCTTCAGAAGTTGCTGGTCCTTCAAAAACGTTTTGTCAGAATTGCAACCTGTTCTGAATGGCGTGCTGCATCTACTCCTTTATTTAAAGAACTTAAAATCCTTACTGTTTATGATATTAATGAACTTCAAATCTGTGTCTTTATTTATAAAATATGTAAATCACATGGTAAGATTCCTGAGCATTTTAAGTGCTATTTTAAAATTAATTCACAGGTTCATTCATATGAAACAAGGCAAGCTAATGATTTCCACCCTCCTCAACTTAGAACATGTCTAGCTCAATTTTCCATACGTTATAGGGGTGCTAAAATATGGAAAAAAAGATCACATCTGGCTTTGATTTGTTCAACCACAAATCATTTTAAAAGATGCCTAATGGCTAATTTAATTGCTGGTCTATAGTGTGTTTTTTCTGAGAATTTCTATCATAGCAGTTTATTCTAGTGCTTACACTGTTTGTTTATTTTTCTTTTTTTATTGACAATGTTTTTTCATATTTACTTTTGTTTAAGACTTTTGTTATGTTATTTTTTAGGTGGAGGCTTCATATAAGCCAGCCTGGGCTTACTGCCTCTTCCTGCACTGCATTTGTCTGTTTTCCTCTTTTGTACTCTCTGACTTTTAACAAGTGCTAAATAAAAAAACCTAAAAACCTAAAAAACCTATGTAGTTCATTGTAAAATTGTAACCTGTTCAGCAGGTTATACTCAGTGGAGACAGAACTATGTTTTCATGAGTCTGTCCTTGTGTAGATGTAACATTAACTGTAACTGTAAGTCTAATCTAATGTTAGCTAGCTGGCATGAATGACACGTCCTGCTTGAGGCTGAAATTCATATCACAAAGGCTATCTCTGGGTGGACTCTTAAAATCTGTTTGAATGATAATGCAATAAAATAAAGGTTAAAAGCAGATACATACCTTACGAAATGGCCTGATTTCTATTGCATGTTGACAGCAACTGCTGGACTGGACGGTTGGACGATTTTTCTTTTCAAATTTTAACTATGTAGCCGAGTAAAAGCAACCCTATGCTGGGTGGTGTAGTGGGGGAGAGGAGGGGCACTGTTCTAAAATACAACCTAGAAAGCTGGGTTGCCGAAAATAACACAACTTGAGTAAAACCAACTCCACAAAATGACCCAGCAGCCTAAACCCAGCAGTTGGGTAGAGAATAACCCAGCATTTTTTGGGTGAAGATCGGTGTCGTGTAGGCTGCTCCGTCGAGATGGCTAAAAAGCCCTTGTGTAAGCCCTGCAATTTTGGTTGTCGTTAGCTTTTAAATACAGTGTTTACGTTGACGTTAGGTTAGATTGTCTTTAGCTGTTGATAACGTTACCAAGAGCAAACCGGTTACTGTAACGATATAAACAAATCAAGTAAGGAGTAGCCTAACAGGAGACAGGACGATAACGTCCTGGTTTACAGCAGCTGTGGCATGGTAGAATGTTTTCACAGCCGTAACAGCTTAATGAGTAGTCGTAACATTCAGGTAACATTCACTGACAGCCGAGCACTGACGTAACAATTAATCTTTGCCGCCAAAGGGTCTCATGGTGCCTTCATGTGCTATGGTAATTATGGTAAATACAACACCCGAGGTCAAAAATGCACATGAACGCCATCTCATGTGGTATTTTCCACTGCGCAACTCGTAGAATATTTTGGTGGACGAGTTGCCGATATGAGATAACCTTTGACATTTTCAAGATGGCGGAGAGCAACGCAGGAGTCGTGAATGGTAAGCATTGTACACTACTTAACGTCTTTTTGCTATTGTTAGCGGATAGTTTTTGTTGCCTATACATTGTTGTGTCATTGACAGTTGTAATATAATGCGATAACACTCGGTGTCTGTTAAAAACAAACGGTAGATATACCGTTATGGTGTTGAGTTACCTACCGAGAGCATATTCTAGCTAGTGTGGTGGAAAATTCCACGCTCCTGGACGTAGAAACCAATTAACAACAATTATTGGGGGGCATCACGATGTCGATTTCCCAGTAGTCGGGACCGCAAAGGGGGTTACTGTTAGGCGGCCAGAGGCCATCAAGCAAACCTCGCTATTCGGCAACGCCTCTACTGAGGGAGAAGTGTCTTCTCCCTCCATGGCACATACCTCTGACTCCGACAGCACAGGGCCTTCAACCGTTTCACCTCCTCACGCGAGTGCTTTGGCACGGAAGAGGAAGCGTCATGAGGATACAACGCAAGTGATGTCCCGTGTCATTAAAGAGTGCGAGGAAGCCACGCAGCGCCGACACGAGGAAATCATGGGGGAAATTAAAACCACTAATGCTTTATTCAAGCAGATGCTGCAGCAGTCCCATGAGCAACAATAGATAAAAGATATGTTGTGCTTTTTATTTGTTCACTGTTAATGTTTTAGGCCTGTTTTTAATGAAGCCAATGCTTCTGTATATTTTGTTAATTTGAAGATGCTAAAGAATATTTTCATACATGATATTATTTTGCAAGACTTTGTTTGCAGAAAATTACTTATGTTTATAAATAAGATTTTTATTTCATTTTGAAAGGGTTATTGTTACAGAACAAATTACTTTACAAATTCCATTAATTCATTACAGAATGAAAAACGTGTTTCTGAATTGTTGTGGAAAAAGAAGAGTTGTTAAACGAAATGATTATAAGGAACCTTACCACTGTCTGTTTCTCTTTTTACATTTGAACGTGAAAGTGTTTCTGAATTGTTGTGAGACAGAAGAATTGTTAAATGAAATGATTATAAGGAACCACACCGCTGTCTGTTTCTCTTTTTTACATCTGAACGTAATGTTTATGTACACTGTATGCTACAGTACTGTACTATATTACTTTATTATATGGCTCTTCACAATGCAAGTAGAACACTCCATTGACTTGAATGGGATTTCACAACGTTCTACCGGTCATTATTTCTTGATAGATGACCGCTCCGAAGGTATAATGACCGCTGCCAATGGCAACGGGTTCACTCCGCTAGTTGTTGCGGAAGCCACAAAACGGTAGCCAAGTCATTGCTAAAGAAACATTGAGATGAGTTTCTTTTCTCGTTTTGGCAAGTAGCTGTATAATAAGCGGGATAATGTATAGAACGCCGGTCATTATCGGAAAATAATTCCCTTCAGGACGAAGCAAAACCCCTCCGCTGCGCGTCGGGGTTCAGTTCATCCTGTCGGGAATTATTTTCCGATAATGACCGGCGTTCTATACATTATCCCTTACGTATGCTACAGTATTTGCATAATAGATAATGCAGTATTTGCAAATACTGTAGTGTAGCCCTATGGGAATTTATGGGAATTCCATTGTATTTTTATTTTGTTATTTTTCATTAAAATGTGCATTTCATAATGTTAAGAATGTTTAAATAATGTTTACATGTATAAAAAAATAAGTTAGTTAAAATTCGTTTACCTGGAAGAGAAGTCCAATCAGGAGTCGGGGTGAGAGGTCGAGAGGAAGCAGGAAGCAGAGCATTGAGGAGAGAACGACACGAGAGACACGAGTGAGAATTGCGGAGTGCATGTTACATTTAGAAGTTGATAAAAACAAAGTTTAAGCTTATGGTAGCAAATGTGCTTGTGGACTGCACAAACAGTGAGTCTTATAGAGACATTTTGCAGTAAGTGTGCGTGTTTTATGCAACTAGTGTGGATAACTCGGTTAGAGTTTCCAACGAGGAGAAAACGGAAAGCTAGTCTGCTCGACTTAGCCAAGAGGAGTTTCAAAAGACTTTGCCAGCGAGTAGCCTGCTCGGCCGCCCTGTGTGCATCGTCTGGAAGGAGGTTGGATCGTGTGGATCTTCTGCTTTGCCTGACGACTTCACCAGCCGCCAGAACAGTGTGCAACGGCGAGGACGACAGCGACCAGCATTACGGTAGTCATTTTCTTTGTTTGCTGCGCCACGGCGCGAAACGACCATTTTAGTTTTGAGGTCTCTCCGCTCCCAAGCAACGCTACAGGCCTGCATCATTTCCTAAACGTCTCTACACACGACAAATGGTTGGGTACCCATTCCGTTTCATTTATTTAGTTAAATGCCGGCTTAGGTTTAGTACAGAAACTGAAACTGTTGTGTTTTGGACTGAACTGTTTAGCAAATGCAACGAAACTGAAATTGTAAAGAAACTGAAAATAATGGATGTGTGTGTGTTTGACTAATTTTCAGTAAATAGTTAAAACGTATTTCTCTTGAATATTTGTGCATGTCATTGGGTACTTTGATATTGATGTTTGATAGAGAGTAATGGTTAAAAAGTTAACTGTAGCCTCATTTAACATTTACAGTGATAGCCTATTGATTGATATTTCATTTGTTGTTTATTACACTGGTAATGTGGGTAGCTATTTAAAAGGATTAAAATAGTGATGCTAGTGTAAAAGTTTAAGACATTTGAATACATTTAGTTAATTACTATTACAGCATTAGTTAACCTTAGAGAGAGAGATCTCTCGCTAGTATAGGAATTCGGGGAGCGCACTCCACACTATAGCTAGACACGCTAGGGGGCGCTACATAAAATGGGGGCTCGTCCGGGATGGTTAATTAATGCAATTAATTAATTAGTAATTAGATGCTAATAGCTGTTAGCATTAGCGGCTAATTTTTGTTAGTTTTTCAAAGGACTTACAGTAGGTCAAATAGTTTATTGAGAAGCTAAAAGCCTATGCTACTCTAAGTTAATAGCTGTTAGCATTAGCCTGAATTTATTAGCTTCTCAAGGATAAATAAGTGTATAATTTATTAAAGCTAAAAACCTTAAAGAAAATGGAGGCGACGTGTAGCACTGCAGAATTAGTTAAAGAGCTCAAAGACTGGTGCAGAAGAGAAGAGTTGGATGATGCCCATTCCCTTATGGTACAGATTCCAGAAGACATTCCAAATGCCCAGATTGAAGAAGCTTTAGGATCTATCAAAGCTTTAGGCCGAGTGCGAGTGAGAGGACGAACATTTAGTCGAAAGCTGGATAGTCACAGAGTGCTATGCGAGTGTAAAGAGGTGGTGGATCCCACCAAAGTCCCTCCTGAACTGTTGCCGGATGGCAAGACGGAAAAGTGGATGATTGTTATTGCTTCTGGAGATCATGCTCCTTCCAGTCCATTAAAGGGTTTGTTTAATGAACCACCAGAGGGTGGCTCAGCAGAGTCCATTATTCGCGCGGTAGGTGATTTGTTGACTAAGATGGGGAAGCCATCAAGCGAGAACAGCAGCTACCGTCGTTTGAGAGTGTTTTCTGGTGCATTGCCGACGCCAGTTGGAGAAGAGTCTCTTGAGCATTGGTTAGAGCATGCGCGTCTGATGGTTGAGGAAAGCGAGTGTTCAACTAAGGAGAAACGACGGCGTATCATGGAAAGTCTGAAAGGTCCTGCGTTAGCTGTTGTGAAGGCTGTGCGGACTGCTGATCCAGAGGTTAGTCCTGCTCAGTGCTTGGAAGCCATTGAGAGTGCTTTTGGGTCTGCTGAGACAGGTGAGGACCTGTATTTTGCCTTTAGGTTGTTACAGCAGCAGCCAAAGGAAAAGTTGTCTGACTTTCTTAGGCGCATAGAGTTGTCGTTGACCAAGGTAGTTCGTCGCGAAGGTCTCCCTACAGGCCGTGCCAACCGTGCTCGAGTGGAGCAGCTTCTGAGAGGTGCCGTCCATTCTGATATGATGCTTGTCCAGCTCAAACTCAGGGAAAGGAAGGAAAACCCTCCATCGTTCTTGGAGCTGCTGAGTGAAATCCGGAGTGAGGAGGAGTACGAGTATTCAAGGATGAAGCTTAACACGTCCGTCCAGAGAGTTCACACAGATCCTGCTACAGACAGTAGACAGGATGATGTTGAGCGTTTGAGAACAGAGATTCAAGAGCTCAAGTCAATGTTCACTGCCATGAGTGCTTTGCCTAGCCAAGTAGTAGCAGATAGCAAAGAACCTGTGTCAATGACAAAGAAGCCCACCCCAGAGACTGGTGGTGATAATGAAGTAGCTGTATTACGAAAACAAGTGAAAAACCTGCAAAAACAAGTGGCAGGCCAAAAGCTTAAAGTCTCTGAATCCCCTGCTGCAGTTCTTAGAGTAGAGCAGTCAAGTCAAGCCCATAGTGATAACAGAAAGCAACCATCTAACAACTCTGATGGGAACTTTTGTTATCGCTGTGGTGAAAACGGGCATTACTCTGCTAAATGCCAAAATGCAGAGAATCAGGCCAAAGTGATTCAAAAGCTGATACACTCGCTAAAGAAAGCCAAACAAGGTGACCAGTCTTCTCAAACAGCAGGCGGTCGCCACACAGTGTGCTCAGCTAAGAAAAGTGAGGTAGCCACCCTGGAAAGAGGCATTCCTCAAGGACTGATCGGGCCCTGTTCAATCATTCCAGTGAAGATAAATGGTCAGCACTGCGATGCGCTTCTGGACAGCGGCTCTCAGATCACAATTATATTTGAGACCTGGTACAAGGACCACCTACCTGATGTCCCAATCCAGCCTGTGTCAGGATTGGCGATATGGGGTTTAAGCGACACCAGTTACCCTTACCTGGGGTACGTCGTAGTGGACATGGAATTCCCAGAGAAGGTCACAGGTGCAAAGGAGACACTTTCCGTCCTTGCTCTGATCTGCCCAAGTCCCAAAAGTCCTGAAAAGACCTCTGTGATCTTAGGCACAAATGCAAACTTGTTCCAGAGACTGTCAATGCTCTGCCGAGAGACCACAGGAGTGGACCTTGCCCAGACTCTGGGCATAAAGACAAAGAACTCCATTGCTCACACAGACCAACCCACCACTGTGAGTGAAGAGGATGAAGTGGCTTGTGTGAAATGGATGGGTCCCGGCTCACTAACCTTGCTGTCTGGTAGTGAATGCTGCGCCATCTGTGAAGTGGAGTTGAAGAGGCCTCTGGGTAAAGACATGTTGATGGTTGAGGCATCACCCACCTTTCCATTACCATCAGGAGTGCTGCTGCAGCCTATGGTCGTGCCGAGTACAGCAGTGGATGATCACCTCACTGTCGTTATCCAGAATGAGTCCAAGAAAGACACAGTCATCCCAGTTGGAACTGTCTTAGGCCTGCTGTGTCGCGCGGATCCAGTCGTTCCATCTCTGAAAGTTGCAACTGAGGCACTGACTGTTCCGACAAAGTTAGACCCTCAACTGATCCAGTTTGGCGACTCGCCCATTCCACACCAATGGAAAGTGCGACTCCGTCAGAAGTTATGTGATCGAGCAAGCGTATTCTCGTTGCATGAGTGGGATGTTGGCCTGGCAAAGGATGTGGAACATCATATCAGGATGACCGAACAAAAGCCATTCAGAGAACGTTCACGACGCTTGGCTCCGGCAGATATCGATGATGTGCGTCAGCACTTACAAGAGTTGTTAAAGGCTGGTATAATTAAGGAGTCACGTAGCCAGTATGCATCGCCAATTGTGATCGCTAGAAAGAAGACTGGGCGTATCAGAATGTGCATTGACTATAGGACCCTTAATAGGCGTACAATCCCAGACCAGTACACGACTCCTCGCATCGACGATGCGTTAGATTGCTTAACGGGGAGCAAATGGTTTTCTGTCCTTGACTTGCGTAGTGGCTACTACCAGATCGCCATGGCGGAAGAGGACAAAGAAAAAACCGCCTTCATTTGCCCCCTTGGATTCTTTCAGTTCGAAAGGATGCCGCAAGGCATAACAGGAGCGCCTGCAACGTTCCAAAGACTTATGGAGAAGGCCGTCGGTGATATGAACCTCCTGCAGGTGTTAGTTTATTTGGACGATCTCATAGTCTTTGGACGTTCATTAGAGGAACACGAAGAGCGCCTCCTGCGAGTGTTGGATAGGCTTGAAGAGGTAGGGCTGAAACTCTCCCTCGACAAGTGTCAATTTTGTCAACCCAGGGTTAAGTATGTAGGTCACATTGTGTCCGCTGATGGTGTTGCTACTGACCCTGAGAAGGTGGAGGCAGTTGCTAGGTGGCCTAAGCCCACAGACCTTAAGTCGCTGCGGTCGTTTCTAGGTTTCTGTGGGTATTATCGGCGCTTTATAGAAAACTACTCTGCGATCGTTAGGCCCCTTACAGAATTGACCAAAGGCTATGCACCCACTCAGCGTGGAAGGAAGCAAGCCCCAGACAAGAACAAGACATACTTCAAAGACTCAGAACCGTTCAATGACCGATGGGACCAGTCCTGCACGGACGCATTCAATCGAATCATTCAATGTCTGATGAACGCACCGGTGTTGGCATTTGCTGATGTCAACAAGCCGTACGTCCTACACACAGATGCAAGTTTCAAAGGGCTCGGTGCCGTACTTTATCAGGAACATCCAGAGGGGTTAAGACCCGTGGCGTTCGCCAGCAGAAAGTTGAGCTCTCCTGAACAGCGATACCCTGTACATCAACTAGAGTTCCTTGCGCTGAAATGGGCGGTCGTTGATAAATTTCACGACTACCTATATGGAGCCAAGTTCACAGTACGCACCGACAATAACCCGTTGACGTATGTACTTACCACGGCCAAACTCAACGCGACAGGTCATCGTTGGCTTGCAGCCCTTGCCACCTACGACTTTGACGTGAAGTATAGGCCTGGAAAAGCAAACATTGACGCTGACTTGCTGTCTCGCAACTTACCTGAAGACGGTGAGTGGGATGAGATGTCTCAGAATGTGGTTAAGTCCATATGTCGCCGGGTGGAAGTGGATGTATCCCCAAAGTCTTCCCCAAGATATGTGGAACAATTAGGAGCTTCGCCAGCCTGTATTCCAGAAGTGTATGCCTTTCCGTCTCAGTTACACCTCAGTTCACTGGAGCAACTATTGAAAGCTGACTTGATGGCTGCTCAGAAGAGGGATGTTGTGATCAGACGTGTGATTGAGGCAGTGAAACAGGGAGTCTGGCCTAGCAATAAGGATTTACCCCCAGAGATGCTACTGATGAAGAGGGAAGTTGGCAAACTTGTGATGAGAGATGGACTTCTGTACAGAGCAAGCAAGACAGCTGCAGAGGAGGCACTACAGCTTGTGCTGCCTGCCGAGTTCAGAGAAGTGGTGTTGCAAGCTCTTCATGACGACATGGGCCACTTAGGTGTGGAGAGAGTAACTCAACTCCTAAGAGCAAGATTCTATTGGCCCAAAATGGCTCATGAGACAGAGGAATATGTGCGGAATTGTGGGCTGTGCATCACTCGTAAGACTCCTGCCAAGAAAGCCGCTTCCTTGCACCAAATCACCAGCAGTGGTCCTATGGACCTGGTTTGTATTGACTTTCTGTCAATGGAACCGGATTCCAGAGGCATCAGTAACGTCCTGGTCGTGACCGATCACTATACAAGATATGCACAAGCCTTTCCTGCGAAGAATCAGAAAGCCCTGACAGTAGCTAAGATCCTAGTCGAAAAGTATTTCGTTCACTATGGCTTACCTGTTAGGATTCATTCTGATCAGGGAAGAGACTTTGAGTCGAGACTGATACGAGAGCTGCTGACAACCTTGGGGATACGGAAATCCAGAACGACTCCGTACCATCCTCAAGGGGACCCCCAGCCGGAGCGGTTCAACCGTACGCTGCTCTCTATGTTGGCTACCCTAGGACAGGAGAAGAAGAGATCCTGGAGTCAGCATGTGGCTTCATTAGTGCATGCCTACAACAGCACAAAAAGCGATGCGACAGGATACTCTCCTTACTACTTAATGTTCGGTAGGGAAGCTGCATTACCTGTAGACCTGTGCTTCCAGACATCCAAAGACGGAACTGAGGAGAGAAGTCATTTCCAGTATGTGGAAAGTCTGAAGCGTGACTTGAAGAGAGCCTACCAGCTTGCAAGTCAGGCTGCTGACAAGACTCACTTGAGGAACAAGAGAGCCTATGATCAGAAGGTCAGTTTTCAAAACATACAGCAAGGAGACCGTGTTCTTCTGAAGAATCTAGGACTCAAAGGGAAACACAAGCTGGAAAGCAGATGGAGTGCTGTACCTCATGTAGTGCTAGGAAAGATGCCGAACTTGCCTGTATTCCGTGTCAAACCTGAAGGGGGAAGAGGCAGAGTAAGAACCATACATCGAGACCACATCTTACCTATTGGGCAATCCGTGAGGATTCCAGTAGAACAAGCTTGTGAAGAAACCCCTGTGAGACCAAGAACACATTCAACCCGAACAAGACAAAGACAACCGATCATGAGTCAAAGAGAAGAAGTCCCAGAGATGTCTGATTCCTCATCTGATGGAGAGTGTGGCTATTCCCATAGACCATACCGGGAGTATCTGGAACATCTACTGAAGAGGAGAGAAGCATCAGATAGAGTCTCAGTGAGTTCACATAATGAAGATGCTATGGAACCCAGTCCTGTGCAGTTAGCTGAAGAACTGGAGTCCGACATAGAAGATGACGACGAAGGACAAGCCGTGACAGATTCGGATCCTTATGATTCCGGAACAGACCTGGATGCTGGAAGAAATTCTGTCCACGCACCTAGAGAAAAACTGAGCTCTAAACAAAACGTTAGTAGAGTACTTAGACCTAGACTAACTGAGAAAAGACACATAAAACCAGTATTAAGACTTACCTATGACGAACCTGGAAAGGCAAGTGAGCAACCACTTACCATAGTTCACCGAGGAGTAATTATTAAACTAGGGAAGTACTAGTTTGCACTTAGTTCATAACTAGGAACTCATAGTTCTGAATTAAAAAGTTTATTTTTCTACATTTTAAGTTTAATGTGGAGCATATGTTTTATGTCTTATGAGGACATTTAGACATTTAGTAAGGGGAGGATGTAGCCCTATGGGAATTTATGGGAATTCCATTGTATTTTTATTTTGTTATTTTTCATTAAAATGTGCATTTCATAATGTTAAGAATGTTTAAATAATGTTTACATGTATAAAAAAATAAGTTAGTTAAAATTCGTTTACCTGGAAGAGAAGTCCAATCAGGAGTCGGGGTGAGAGGTCGAGAGGAAGCAGGAAGCAGAGCATTGAGGAGAGAACGACACGAGAGACACGAGTGAGAATTGCGGAGTGCATGTTACATTTAGAAGTTGATAAAAACAAAGTTTAAGCTTATGGTAGCAAATGTGCTTGTGGACTGCACAAACAGTGAGTCTTATAGAGACATTTTGCAGTAAGTGTGCGTGTTTTATGCAACTAGTGTGGATAACTCGGTTAGAGTTTCCAACGAGGAGAAAACGGAAAGCTAGTCTGCTCGACTTAGCCAAGAGGAGTTTCAAAAGACTTTGCCAGCGAGTAGCCTGCTCGGCCGCCCTGTGTGCATCGTCTGGAAGGAGGTTGGATCGTGTGGATCTTCTGCTTTGCCTGACGACTTCACCAGCCGCCAGAACAGTGTGCAACGGCGAGGACGACAGCGACCAGCATTACGGTAGTCATTTTCTTTGTTTGCTGCGCCACGGCGCGAAACGACCATTTTAGTTTTGAGGTCTCTCCGCTCCCAAGCAACGCTACAGGCCTGCATCATTTCCTAAACGTCTCTACACACGACAAATGGTTGGGTACCCATTCCGTTTCATTTATTTAGTTAAATGCCGGCTTAGGTTTAGTACAGAAACTGAAACTGTTGTGTTTTGGACTGAACTGTTTAGCAAATGCAACGAAACTGAAATTGTAAAGAAACTGAAAATAATGGATGTGTGTGTGTTTGACTAATTTTCAGTAAATAGTTAAAACGTATTTCTCTTGAATATTTGTGCATGTCATTGGGTACTTTGATATTGATGTTTGATAGAGAGTAATGGTTAAAAAGTTAACTGTAGCCTCATTTAACATTTACAGTGATAGCCTATTGATTGATATTTCATTTGTTGTTTATTACACTGGTAATGTGGGTAGCTATTTAAAAGGATTAAAATAGTGATGCTAGTGTAAAAGTTTAAGACATTTGAATACATTTAGTTAATTACTATTACAGCATTAGTTAACCTTAGAGAGAGAGATCTCTCGCTAGTATAGGAATTCGGGGAGCGCACTCCACACTATAGCTAGACACGCTAGGGGGCGCTACAGTAGCATAAGGTAATGCTTAGTCATTCTCATCCTCGTCACGAGGGCATCCATGTGGGTGCTCATCACATCCCCTTTCAGTCTCCCCAATACACATATTGTGAAGTGCACAAGCTGCCACAAGCACCTTCACAACTATATCTACTCGTGAGTTCTGTAACTCACGGAGCCGCCTCTTTACACTTTTACACATTTACAGCCGGCCAAATGCCTGTTCCACTATTACCCTCCCTCTACATATCATTGCATTTCTGCGCAGGTCATCTTCACCCAAGGCTCCGTTGTCTCGTTTTGGAGTGACAATGAATGCGAAGCTGTTGCAGACATATGCACCATCCCCAAGGAGTTTGTAGTCTCCCAACTTCTGTACATGGGTGTTGAAGAATGGGGATAGCCTAAGCATGCGTGCATCATGTACTCTTCCGGGAGGCCCAGCAAAAATATCTGTGAACCTTCCAAGGTCATCTACAATTCCCTGCAGCAGCACAGAATGGTAGGCCTTTCTGTTTAAATAATCTCCCCCCCTAACAGGTGGCCGCTGAATTCTAAAGTGGCATCCATCAATTGCACCAACTATCCCATCTATCCCGCATGACCGTCTGAACAGAACTGCTTGGATTGTCTTTTGACACTCATTAGGCCAGACAATGTAATGCTCTGCAATGGCACACGTGCGGTCAAGCATTTCTACAATGACATTGTGTGCCGCACCTTGACTGATGTCGAATTTGTCAGATATCTCCCGAAATGAGTTCTGGTTTACAAGATACCACAAGCAATGTTCCCTCTAAGCTGCGTGCGGACGCGCAGGCCAGTCGAAGTGGCCGCGCAACAGATTTTTCAGACCGCGCATATTTTTCAAACCGCACAAACTATTTTTTTTTTCAGGGGTTAAAAATGTGACTATCAAACGCGATGTAGCCTAGTTAACAAACATTTAAAATATTGACATGTCTGACAACCAAGACGGATGTAGACAACGTTACAAACAAAGTATTCTTAAGGCTCTTGGCGGGTACCATGACGAAAAGAAAGGCTGAGCAGGTGCTCCAGAAAAAGGTCTGCCTAACATTTAAAAATGAGTGCCTAGATTAAATAGTCCAAACTGACACAAAAGATGGTCCAGGTAGGATAAAACTTTCAGAGATATTTACATATTTGCTCGGAAGCAAAAGCGAAAGGGGAGTTCGCTAGTGGTAAAACTTTGTCCGAGTGGAAGCTTGATTACCTAAAGCAGGGGTGTCCAAACTACGGCCCGTCACGCACTTTAATGCAGCCCGCCGAGCATGCATTAGTTTATCATAGATTTTGCCCGATAGGTTATCATTGGCTGTTCGCTATTTTTCCCAGCAACAGCGTTGGTAAACGTTACAGCAAACTGCTTTACACTATTCTTAGAGAACGTTTGCAATGTCAATGTCAAAACAGCATGTAGAGATTATACTCTTTATAATCTCCATTGCAATAGATCTAATTTACGTTGTAAAGCTGGGTTATTTTCCATATACGAGTTTATAGAATAACCTTATTTTTCCCATACATAAGTCTCTAGGATAAAAATTACTTTCCCAGGCATGAGTCCTCTTGAAAGACGGGAGAGACAACCTCACAGCAGGGACACTCCTTTTGTGTTCAGGTGACTTGTTTGCATTGAAATACCCCATTGTGTGGATCGCCATTTGGCCAGAGATGCGTAGGCCATGGCGGACACACCTCCAGTTTCCCCCTGGAAAACTCATGCTGAAAACTAAAATGTATCTGTTTCATGACAAATGACAATGTATCTATGTTTGGTATCATTTTTAATGTCTCAACGCGAGAAGTAAGAGGGTCTCAGTGGTACAATTGTAAAATAAGTGTAAATATGTTTTTCTGGTGATCTAAGCGAAATTGCCAAGTATTGGATGGGGAACCTCCCATCCTCCTTTTGTAATGATAAGATATACCCTGCGGTGAGCCAAGGTCTTTTACAATTGTTATAGAGTCTATATGTTAATTTCTAAGGTGGAACCCAGCCGACAAACCTCCTGTGTCTAGATGGATATTTAAGAGAAAACAAAGGTGACTCTTCAGATTCTTGCTTAACAAAATCTCCACTAGCGTGTAGCTCTGGCTAGCAGTAGACTCTGAGCTTGGTTTTCTAGGATTGAAACCTCTGCTTAAATAGAGTTCCACTTCTTTAGTTAATGCTACATCAGGTATGATATCTTGAACTTTATTTTAGGTTGATTGTTTAATTATTTTGCTACTTTATTATTGTCTGTACCTTTATACCTTTATTGATTGTATTAGAAGAGATTACAAATAAATGTGATGTTAATTGGTAATCGGTAATATTCTTTTCTTGAGATTGGAGTCCGAATCGAGGCATTTCTTTAATCAGTATCTTAGCAAACGAATTCTCAGTTAAACTACGTATCTTGTGAGGGCTAGTTATACCACTAGGAGTCACTGCTCTAATTCAGTTTTCGCACCAAGCCGTGGAGGCCTCTGCGTGCTAATGCCGGCCGGCCTGATTAGCCAAACGAATAGTGGTCCCTGAACTGGTAAATCGGTAAACTTCACAGGTGCTGATAGTCAATGAACTGATACTGCTAACGATATAGGTTGGATCTCTAGTGATTAATCAAATCAGCCTTGTAGAGAGATAAAGTTTAGAAGTACTTGTTACTTGTAGACTGATATTTCATAGTCATCAACAGTGTGACTATACCTTTCATCTTTATGGAGTCAGATGGTCAAATAATTTAACTTGTTCAACACAATCTCATTGGTGCACCGGGTAAAGACAGAACACGTATGCAGGAATATTGATATATATATTTCCTCCTTACAACGTTGTTACTCATTTGATTGGGAACGCGTTTGAGCGTCCACAAAAGGGATCCAGCTAGCTCGTCATTGTTGATAACTGATATCTCCCTTTTATAAGAAACGTTTAAAAGAAAACCGCAGAGTAATGCACTCCTGAGCATTATAATAAACTGTGAGAACTGAAGGCCATAGGCACAGCAGAGTAACCTGACTTTCGCCATATCCTGTAGTTCGCTGTCTGCTTCACACAAGGATCTGGGACTTCTCGATAGGAGATGTATTTCTGAAGGCGGGTCCTTGTAAAACATCCTCGCATGTGATTCGATAAACCACTTGCCTGTTATCTTGAATGACGTGCTAGGCTTCTTCAAGCTCTTGCCAAACCCGGTCGGAAGAAGAGTAAAAACATCCTTGCCACCAATAAATGTCTTCAAAACTATTCTCTGTTAATCTTTTAAAGAATGAATACTCGATAGATTCGACAAAACGGTTGAAATAGCAGAATCAATGTCAGCACAAGACTCCTCGCTGCGTGCCGCCATTGTTATTTGAATCAAACACTCGCTTCGGCGCTCCTGATTGGTTGCTTATTTTTTGATCACTGGTCCAGGGGTTTGGGTTGCCCTCGCGTCCAGACCCTTGTGTGGAGCTCAGCCTCTGGTGGAGCATGGCGGAACTACAAGGGTCTGGCGAGAGTCAGGCTAACAGCAGAGTGCGCCGGCAAGAGTCTTAAAGTGACAGTGCACCATTATAAATGAATTAAACAGCATCATATTAACCGTCTTTAACAAAATTACTTTCTCATTATTGTCATGTAAATAATGTATATATGGGAGGGGGGAGGGGGGAGGGGGGGGACATGGTCATTTTTGGCAGGTCGCGTGGTTGCGAATTGCTCACAGCGGTAAAACCTGCGCTCAGAAAAATAAAATTGCTCAGTGCTGAAAAAAATTAGAGGGAACATTGCACAAGAGCATCACCACCTTTTTTTCAACAGGAATTCTTTCAGGACCTCCTGGTGAGTGGTCATCCGTCATGCCATTCTTCCTTAACTGATTGCAGAACAGATGGAACTGCTCTCTGCTGAGCCTCAGATGGCTCTTAAATGTGCTGTCCAGTCATCCAGGCAGTTCCAGTTTTTAAGACTGCTGGAATGTCTTGCTCCAGGCAGTGGAGTATCACAAGCCTTAAGAAAATAGTTGTAGAAACCCAGGGTCAGTTATTCACTTTATTTATGCGTGTATGTATGGTAGGCCTAATTACAACACTGTTTTTGAGCTGGTAGGAAAGAAGAGTGTGTGTGTGTGTGTGTGCGTGAAGTGTGTGTGTGTGTGTGTATGAGTGTGTGTCCTAGCAGCTATGTTTATGGGTAGACCTATATGCAGCTAAAACAGAAATATTAGCTCTATAAACTCCATTGTCCTTTAAAAAAAACTACTATTCATGATCTAGAAAACATATAGCATATTATTTACCGTTCGAGCTTTGATAAATCATCTTTTTGCTGTTGAAGATGACTTAAGCAATCTAAAATGGTTTTAGCCAAGTAACAGGCAACAGTCTGTGAGTCCACCATCTTTTATTTCTCAATTGTACGACAACAAAAGCACTTGAACACAACACACTGGTAAATACCAGTTCACAAATGGAAAATACCATCTTTTCCAGAGCATGTGAATGCAGCATCAATGTAAACTCTATGGGAATTCGCTCTTTGCACGTCACTTCCGTCTTCATATGTTGCGGTCGGCTCGCTTCCGGTTGCCTAGAGATGGCGCTCTTCTACAGTCGATGCCTGACAGACCTGCCGAAGATGACAATAAACGATGTCCATCGCATTTGTAAGGCGTCAGCGAAAGCCCCGAAGAGCAAGTTGGAGAAGGGATTTAGCATGTACGTGAATTCGTATGTGTTTGAATACGAAGGTGGGTCTCCTATTGTATCTTTTGTGTTTGGTTAGCTAGAAACTACGGTGCTAGGCTAGTTCCTAGCATTAGTAAACATTGAGCTTTACTCGCGAACAGTGAATTTAATTTAAATCCGTAAATGCAAATGTTGTGTAGTTACATTAGTAAACATTGGGCTTTACTTGCAGACAATGACATACGACAGTACAGAACATAATTAAATTGATGTATACTTACTTCAGTACATTTTGTTTTACATGTGTTTGTCATTGTTAAGTGTCAAATAAAGACAGGGTGACAGGACAGATAGCTATCTGGGCTATTTGCTTCAGATCCATGAAGAAGAACGACAAACTGCATACGGCTAAAGTAGGCAGAGCTGCCAACTCTCATGCTTTCGGCGTGTGACACACGATTTTGCCTGTTTACACACGCACTCACGCCATACATGCATTTTCTCACGCAAAACAAAATCTGATTTTGGGCTGAGACTCGTTCGTTCCTTTTAAAACTCCCCAACGGTAGCCTATGGCGCTAAGAAGCGCCACTGTACAGTAGTGCATAGACATCCAAGTTTGCGACAGAAGGAGACACCCGCGGGAGAAAATCGCCATCTGGTCAGAGAGTAGGCTATGTTGACAATGTCACATATCATAGGCCTATAAGAACTCATTTGCTTAAGAAATCAGTTTTTGTGGATGAACTTCATTCCCTAGCCTACATGTTAACTTTAGACTAACTTGCGATTTTGTTGCACTGTTTTGTTTGCAGGAATGTGTGGATAAATAACTTCTGGAGAGAGCTAAATCATAGTGCTCACTAAAATCATAAAGGAACATTGCAAGACACTCATCTCTTATATGATCCCTGAAAGATTTTCTTTGACTAGTTAGTGTTTTGAACATGTATTTTATCTAATGACACAAAGCAAAATTAATTGCATCCACATATCCTTGTCATGCATCTTTTACGTAAAACCGTGAGATAGAAAGCTACCTCGCGTATTTCTTAAAGCGACAGGCACTCAATTACACACACCACTAATACACAATTAGTCCTAGTATAGGCCTACACACCATTTAAAAATAGTACACAAATGACTAAAACATTTTAGCTACTAATAGTTATGCAGATTGTAAAATATAACATTATCAACAAAATATGTACAGTTATGAATTCCAAAATATATGCTATAGAAACATATGATCATCTTTTTTGGTATCGCGACGAGTGTGGTAAAAACTTTTGGTCACCCCCGACAGAATCTCACTCCAAGGTTTTTTGAAAAGTTGGCAGCTCTGAGTAGGGCATTTGGTAGTCTCAATCAGAGTTGGAGTTCAACTTTTCTGAGTTCTGAGTTGGGCTTCAGCTGTTTAAAGCTTCAGCTTAAAGTTTAAGTTAAAGTCTAGGTTAAGGTGTTCAGTACTCGAATCTGAGTCACACTTTACTTGTGTAGCCTAATTAACATGTTAACATGCCCTTTTTCCGAAATGGCATACTGTTTTTGCTTGTGTTTACTTTCTTCAAAACGGAACCTTGGGGGTGTCATGACAAAATACCTTGCTAGACTAAAGGTTGATCTTATTTCACGAGTTGGCTGACAAGACTACAGCAACTTCCAGCTGAATAGTATAGGTGTTTCACTGATCTAGCATTGCAAACTATTCTTGGTCACATTATTAGTCTTTGCTGGAAGTATATGTTCATTGTATTGTGATACTCCAGACACTTAAGGGAAACCTCAGAGCTTTATTTATTAACACTAGAAGCGCCGGGCCGTTCTGACCCACTTATACCTAGAAGTGCCGCGCCCCGGTCATTTGACCACTTGGACGACCTACTAGAAGTGCCGTGCTGGTGTGAACTACTTAAAGCGCGGTGAGGCGGTCAAATGACTGCTGAGTCCTTAGACTGGGACGCTGTCACTTACACATAATGATAGCTAGATGGCGCTTCGTGCACGAATCAAATCGTTTGGTCATAGATTCAGTTTGCACTAAGCCATGTCTCATTCGTGTCAAACCGTGTTGATAGTCTGTGGTTGTTTCATTATGACATACAGCACGTTTGCGGTAGGCTATCTGTTCATTTATTTGTGTTGTTTGAGGTAAAAACTCCGGAAGAGTTCTTGAACAAAACTTAAGAAAACTTGACTTTCAACTTTTTCGTAGTATTTTTTTTTTATATATATATATATATATTTCGTTTTTAATAAATATGAATATTAGTTTTTAATATTTTGGAGATTGTTATAAAGATGATTAAATCAATGCCACACACGGTAGTTTGAGTGCGGTTAATCTACGAATAGGCTATACATCAGTAGGCTATCGGCTGAAAATAATCAAGTCGTTGCACCTAGTCATAAATGTACCGTCAGAACGATCCAAAAAAGTGCTGAAACGTTGACCATTGTGATTCAAAATTGACTTGCCTATTGCTGTGACAGATAACAGTTTTGTTTTGGAGTCGTGGGAGATAGAGAGAAGTAGCGGGCTTCTGCAATGTTTTCCGAGGGAAGAGTGCTTTGGAAGGCTAATAATAAGGTTAATAATTCCTCCCAATAATATCAAGCTTTACATATGCAGTTTAATAAAAACAACTATCTAATCGTAAATTGTTTTTGAACGACAGTTGTAACTGGCAGCTTTAGACCAGTATAATGGTCGCCTGGCTCAAGGCCACCAAAACATAAAGGAGGGGAAGACCACACCGAAATATAACAAAAATAGATTTATTAACGAACGAACTATATACAAAAGTCAGTAATTGGAAAGCAAAGCAAAACTGTGGTGTATGTTAGCATATGAAGTGTCATGCGTAAAGTAAACGAAAAGCAAAGGAGAAACGCAGCCGGTGTCGAGCCGACCAAGCCAGAGAGAGACCCTCGCGGACTGGGAGGTCCTGGTTTTATGTTGTGCGTCATTAGGCCTCCAATTAGCCACAACTGCAACTCAGAGCTCCCCCTGCTGGAACACACACAAACAGCGACAGTAGCCACAAGACTAACACATAGACCTGGAGGGTCAGGGACGAACCCAGCATGGGAAGGCTGGGTCGTCACACCTCCCCCCTAAGAGAATGGAGGCCCATTTTTATGGGACTCTAATAACTCCCGTCACCAATACTACAAAAATCAATAAAGAACTAATTCAAAATCATAACAAATGACTCATTCACTCTGGAAGATCACATACACACGCACACCTACTACTCCGTGATCAGACACTCATGGTGGCACCCATTAAACCCCAGACTGGACTCTCACCCCCCAGCCTACTCCATGTTCCACCTTCCAGCAAGTCCTGGCGCCTGGACAGCAAATTAAGGACAGAGAAACAGAAGACAGAGATAGACAGGTGCAGTACACAAAAATCACATTGACCCATCCATGGGGCCCGAGACAGCACAACGGCCATCACATTCAGCACCCTGCGACACAGTAGAACCTCTGCCGAATAGGCCGAGCATCACACACGTCTAGATCATGCTCATCAGATTGGTGCAAGATGGTGAGTCTGACAACGAAGATGAAAACTCAAACATTAAAGACGTTAACAGTTCCCGTTGCTCCCCTCCCAAAAGACTCAAGACAATCCAAGCTAGCCAAGTTTTCTGTGTTACTCAACCGCCCTTGCAGGACCGAGTCGTCTAGGCCAAGCACCATCCTCAGCTGCCACCTGAGATGTGCCCAACGCACCCTCTATGACAGACAGCCCCATTACCTTAATCTCACCACCCTCCCCCCTAAGAGAACAGAGAGTAGTAAGGTTTGAGCACATTGACCCAACAACACTGCACAGATATCCTACGCCCAGGCGTGGACACCAGATCGTTTGTGTCAGAGACCTGTTGCACAACTGAGTAAGCACCCAAATACTTTCCTCCAAACGGTGAATTAGGAATGGGCAACAATGCCACCACTTGAAAAATTCTCACTACTGTCTTGCAATAAAACAGTCGCTTCATTTTCTTTTGAGCTCCCGTTAAATTATCACTGGCCATCTTCCAGGCAAGAAGTAACCCAAGACGAACACCCTGCCTGTACACAGAAAGATTCTCAGGAG
The DNA here is from genome assembly GCF_963854185.1 of Sardina pilchardus. Taxonomy (NCBI): domain Eukaryota; kingdom Metazoa; phylum Chordata; class Actinopteri; order Clupeiformes; family Clupeidae; genus Sardina; species Sardina pilchardus. The sequence goes on along the minus strand of NC_085011.1, from coordinate 31,153,402 downwards.
GCTCAGTACTCCCCAACTCACCCTTCAAAACAGACAAAGGTGTGCGCACCTCATGTGCAAACACCAGTTCATAGAGAGCAAAAACAAAACTTTCCTGGACAAAGGTCTTTGATACTGTCGGAATACCTACAGATGGAATCGGACGTAGGGGTGCTGGTTTAATGGATGAATTTGGTTTACCTGCAACTTCACACACATGGCATGATTTAATAAACTTCGCTACATCCCTTTTGACACGCGGCCAATAGAAATGTTGAAGCAGCAGAGTAGGTCTTTACTCCAAAGTGTCCATCTACCTCCCCATGAGCAGTTTTCAACACAATACCCCGATACTCTTCTGGCACCACTACCTGCAACACTGGATCTGCCACCTCCGTGCCTGCATGTGGCAACCAACTCCTAAGCAGCAAACCATTCCGAACACAGTAACCGCTATCAGACTCAACTGAAACCAAATCAAAATACTCTGCAAGACCTTTATCCTTTATCTGGGCATCCACAATATCACTATGGGAAAGAGCTGATGGTAATTCAGGAACAAACAACTTCACACTACTGGACTTGGATATCTTTTTTTTTTTTTTTTTTTTTTTTTTTTTTCTTTCCCAAAACTTTGTTTTTATTGTTTTCTTGAAATAACAACACACTGTATGAAAACAATGTACAAAATAGATTTGACAAAGTATGTTCCCTCCCCCCTCCCACTACCCTGATAGCAACACTGAAACAAACAACACCAACAAAAAACATCAACAAAATGTCTAGAGTATTTAAACAGACATACACATAAAACAAATAAAACAAATAATACATCATAATAATAATAATAATAATAAAAAGGGGGAAAATACAATTAGATAATAAACACAATAATAAAAGAAGAGGGGAAGGGAGGGTAATATCTCTGGAGTAGCGTATGGGATTGGGTGGAGTTGGCAGTTGTGGTGGAGTTACAGGGACAAGAAGTGAGTTAGGCTTGGGGCGTCACTAGGGGGGAAAGTTCAGTGGGGGTGAGAGAGGAAAAGTGGGACATGAAAGGACCCCAAATTGAGTGGAAATGTTCTTCTTTATTTTGTCTTGTGTGTCTAATTTTCTCCAGATGTAAACAGTTCATAAGGTCTCTCATCCAGTGTATAAAAGATGGTGGCTGTGGGGATTTCCAGGCTGTAAGAATCAGCCGTTTGGCTATTAAAGTGGCAAAAGCCAGTGCATCTTTCTGATGTTTAGACAGAGGTACATCTTTAGGAGGCAGGCCAAAAAGTGCTACATATGGAGAGGGGTCAATTGTTGTGCTTAAGTTCAAGGCTTTAGACATAGTATTGAATATGGATTTCCAAAATGAAAGTAGAGTCGGACAGAGCCAGAACATGTGCATCAGCGTAGCTGGAGCCTGCCTACATCTATCACATATAGGGTCAATGTCGGGCTTAATCTTGGAAAGTCTGGTTTTAGTCCAATATATTCTGTGGATAAATTTGAGCTGGATGAGACTGTGACGTGCACAGATGGAGGAGGAGTGAATTCTGTGCAGAACTTCAGACCAGTCATCGTCTTCAAACTTACAGTCAAAGTCAGTTTCCCACTGAAGTCTTACAGTCAGATCTCCAGGTGATGTGGAATTAGCAATAAGGGCATATAGGCGAGAGGTAACTCCTTTGCTGTGTGGATTAATTTGGAGGATGCTATCCAGAAGAGTTTCAGCTGGAAGTGATGGAAAGCCCTTAAAGTTTTTCCTAGCAAAATCTCGGATTTGGAAGTATCTAAAGAGGTGATGCTTGGGGAGCTGGAAGTTCAGTGAGAGCTGAGAGAATGAGGCAAATATTTTGCCTATGTAAAGATCTTTAAATACTGCAATACCCCTCTTGTGCCATATCCCAAATGCATTATCCTTCATAGATGGGGGGAAGGCAGGATTATTGTTGCAAGGAGAGAGTATTGAAATCGTTTGAATTCCGTAGCTGCGTTTGAACTGCTTCCAAATTCTCAGCGAATGGCCTACTGTGGGACTACAGTTAAGATTGGACGATGACATACTCAGCGGAGCACAGGCAAGTGCCTCTAGAGATGCTGGTCTGCATGAAGCCTCCTCTAATTGCACCCATGTTGGAACCCAGTCACTAAGGCCGTAATGGGAATGGAGCCAGTATAGGATGGCATGCATATTTGCTGACCAGTAATATGCCTGAAAATTTGGGAGGGCCAATCCACCTGACGCTTTTGGCTTTTGTAGAAGTGACTGACGTATTCTAGCAGGGCCTTTGTTCCATATAAAAGAGGAAATGATCTGGTCCAGGGTTTTGAAAAAAGACTTAGGAATAAAGATTGGGATAGTTTGGAAAAGATAAAGAAATTTAGGTAGCACGTTCATTTTAACTGAGTTTACACGGCCAAAAAGGGATAATGGGAGAGAGGACCAACGAGCAAAGTCAAGTCTGGTGCGCTCTAGGGCAGATATAAAGTTCTTTTTATGCATATCTGTGTATTTTCGGGTGATTATAACTCCAAGATATTTGAATTCATTTCGTGCAAGTTTGAAGAGAGCTGCTGATGAGGGGAGAGTCTCTGCAGCCATGTTTAAAGGAAACAGTTCACTCTTGCTAATATTTAGTTTATACCCAGAGACAGCGCCAAATTTCTCAATACACTGAAGAACTCGGGGTAGGGACGTAGCTGGGTCTGAAAGATAGAGTATGACATCGTCAGCAAACAGGGAGATTTTTTGCTCTATTCCCCATCTAGAAATACCAGAAATTCCATCATCTGTACGTATAGCTATGGCAAAGGGTTCGATGGAGAGGGCGAAAAGGAGAGGAGACAGAGGGCATCCCTGCCTGGTTCCTCGCTGTAACTCAAAATATGGAGAGGAAATTTCATTTGTGCGAACGGAGGCTAGTGGACATGTATAAAGAAGTTTCACCCAAGCGATGAATCCCTCTCCAAAACCAAACCTGCGCAGAGTGGCAAAAAGAAAGTCCCACTCCACACGGTCAAATGCCTTTTCCGCGTCAAGGAGGACAAGAATTTCCCTCGAACCTGGAGCTGCAGCCGTGTGGATGGCATTCAGTACTCGCCTTATATTGAAGAATGCCATTCTATTTTTAATAAAGCCTGTTTGATCGCTATGAATTAGTTGTGGCAGGATGGATTCTAGTCTCAGCGCCAAGACTTTAGCCAATACTTTGGCATCAACTGGGCATAGGCTTATTGGTCTAAAGCTGCCACACTCAAGTGGATCCTTGTCCTTCTTTAAGATTAAGGAAATAGACGCCTGGCGTAGGGATTGTGGTAGTAAACCAGCTTTAAGGGCATGGTTGAACATATCAAGCATGGGTTTTGCCAAGATATCCGTAAAAGCTTTATAGAAGTCAGTGGGAAACCCATCAGGTCCAGGGGACTTGCCACTCTGCATGGATCTTATGGCCTGTTTTACTTCATCCAGTGAGAGAGGTTGGTCAAGCTGGGACTTCAAATCTTGGTCGAAGGAGGGGATAGGGAGAGGATTAAGGAAGGCTTCAATCAGTGATTGGTCCGCTGATGATTCAGATTGGTAGAGTTCCTTATAGAAGTTTCTAAAACGGCTGTTGATATCATAAGTATTGGAAATAATCTCAGACTCCGGGGATCTGATTTGGGAAATTAAATTGAGTGAATACTGTTGCCTTAATTGTAAAGCCAGGAGTTTAGAAGGCTTGTCGCCAAACTCAAAATATGTTTGCTTAGTTTTCTGGAGTAATTGGACCGCCTGGTTTGTAGAGAGTAGGTTAAACTCTGTCTGAAGAGCTAGTCTCTTTCCATACAGCTCTGGGTCTGGAGAAGCTGCGTATTGTTTGTCAATTTTGAGAATGTCTGTAGACAGCTCTAATAGTTTGGCTTTACGCTGTTTACTGGCAAAAGAGGAATAAGAGATGCTCCAGCCACGAATATACGCCTTAAGTGCTTCCCAGACAGAGCAGGGTGATACATCTGGGGTAGAGTTAATATCTAAAAATAATTCAATTTCACAAGAGAGACAGTGGGTGTATTGACCATCACATAGCAAGAGGGGATTCATTCGCCAGGTTTTCTGAGTCAAAGGCTTCCCTGAGAAATGTAGAGTTAATAGGAGTGGTGCATGGTCTGAAATAGTAATACTTTCATATGAACATGACTTAATGTTGGATAAGAGTTTTTGGTCAATTAGAAAATAATCAATTCTGGAGTAGGAGTGGTGTACATGAGAAAAGAACGAATATTGACGTGCAGTGGGAAAAGAAAAGCGCCATGCATCTGTAATAGCAAAGTCTTCAAGAAAAGCTAAAATAGTCTTTGCTTTGAGTGAGATGGGTACTGGTCTAGGGGAGGAGCGGTCTAGCTTACTATCTAAGGCACAATTAAAGTCCCCTCCAAGAATAAGCTGGTATGTATTAAGGTCAGGGAGAAGGGAAATAATTTTAGAAATAAACTGGTGGTCATCCCAATTTGGAGCGTAGATATTAGCAAGAGTGACTTTTGTGGAGTACAGAAGGCCAGATACAATCACATACCTCCCGTATGGGTCCTCAAGTACAGTGGAAGGGGTAAATTGGACCGTGTTGCGGATGAGTATTGCCACACCCCTAGCCTTGCTCTGAAACTTGGAGTGAAATCGTTGGCCTATCCAATTTCTTTGTAGTCGCTGATGGTCAGATATTTTAAGGTGAGTTTCCTGGAGAAACACTATATCTGCTTTAAGCTGGTGAATATGGCCAAATACCTTATTGCGCTTAACTGGAGAGTTGAGACCTTTAACATTCCAACTCAGAAAGGTTATTGCCCCTCCTCCAGCAATGCCCCCCACGCTCACTGGGCTAACTGGCATAAGAAAGTCAGAGGTTGCATTCTGTACCAGAGATAAAAAGCAAATTGAGGGGAGGGAAGAAAGTAGGACATTAAAAATAAAACATACAAACAGAAACCTAAACTGAGGATAATAATAACAAAAACGAAGAAGAGAGGGGTCAAAATGAGCCCCTCTGCTGCCAGGGACAACCTCCTGACAGTGCTATCACCCACATATTCAAAGAACATTCTCAAAGGAACACCAATCTTTGAGAGCACTGCAAACACCATGTTACCTTATGAAGCATTTGTATTAGAAAAATAAAAAAAATAAACAAAAAAACTCCCAAGTTTACAGAAGAGATGAACAGGTAGCCTAGCTACAGCCACATATTGAATAGAGCATGTAAAATCCCAAAAAAGAAAAATTGTTTATATCTCCTGGACAATCCTGTATTAACCTTTAAACTAGGGAAAAGAACAGAGGCCAAAATATCCAGGGCAGGCATAAGAAATGTTAGAAACAACAACAACAAAAAAGATATGGACAAGTTAAATGTAGCTAACTTTGCTTACTGAAGGACAATTTTTCAAAGACAGCAAAACATTAAGCGAGATTGTAGTGTCATGTCTTCAGCAGCCACCATTATACAAAATAGAACGTCAATCGCGGCATCAACAGATTTAGGTAAGGTTACGTTATTAAACCATTTCAAACCTACTAGGTACTCATCTCATTGCCAGAGGTTGCAATCTTGTCGCTGAAGAAGGCAGAGGCAGTAGAAGGGTCGTCAAAAGTATGCTCGGTGTCTTGGTAAGACACTATCAGTTTGCAAGGATATCTATGACGGAATTTGATACCTGCTTTGTACAGCTGAGCTTTGATCTCTCTGAATTTCCCTCGGCGTCGGGCAAGCTCAGCAGAGAGGTCAGGGAAGATTCGGATAGCAGAGTCTTTGAATGAAAGCTTGCCTTGTTGATTGCGAGCAAGACCAGCGATCTCCTCCTTCATCTGGAAATGGTGGAAGCGGACAATCATGGCTCGTGGAGGTTGACCGGGGGCTGGTTTGGGGTTAAGCGTGCGATGAGCACGTTCGATTGCTGGACGTCGGGACAGCGTTTCCTCACCAAAGAGGGTTGTAAAGAACGATCCCATGAAATCAGTGGGTCGTCCTTGTTCCGAGCCCTCGGGGATACCAACCACTCTCAAGTTCATCCTGCGGGAACGGTTTTCGAGGTCGTCGACCTTATGGTGGAGAAGCTTGTTCTCACTGAGCAGATTAGCACACCGTTGCTCAGTTGTGCGCAGGTCAGAAGATACCTCGGTTAACGCCGATTCCAATGATGAAATCCTATTCTCATGATCATCTACGGTGGAGCTGAGAGCAGACTGGGATTTGCGAAGTTCAGCAAGAAGTTCAGACCTGAGTTCGGAGATTTCCTTTCGGAGGGTAGTGGTGAGTAACTTTTCCAGCAACGCAGGAGTAAGTTCTGTGCTCATTGCTAGCCCTGTAGCATCTGTGCTAGGTGCTAGGTCGACATTAGCAGCGTGGTTGCCAGCAACAGGTGGTTCAACCTCTGGTTTCTGAAGTTTTTTAGGCATCTTACTTGTTGTGTAACTCGTAGTAACTATATTGAAAACTGGGAGACGTAAATTAAAACAAAATGCTTCGTTTGAAGGGTAATTTTAAAACATGTTCGCAGAGAGGCTCCAACACACGTCTTATCTCTCCGAACGCATACCGGAAGCCCGGCCTTTCTTTCCCACAAGAACGAGCAGCAGTCTGGACTTGGATATCTTAGCGGTGTCCTCTGCCTGTGCCTGAGCCATTGCCTGAGTAACCGCACACGGATTGAACACCTCTGGAAACTCAGCCAATGGTTTAACCACTGTTTTCGCCACAGGAGGTGGTGCTGGTGACCCCTCTGGCCAGACACAACGACCCGCCAAATTGTTGCCAATAATAATGTCCACACCATCTATGGGCAGAGATGGCCGAACTGCAATGGTGACTTCCCCATTGACAAACCCAGAGTACAAGCATATCCTATGTACAGGCACTGACAAAGACTGAAGCTCAATACCTCGGATTAAAACCACACTACCTGTGTCTGAGACAGAAGAAAAGGGCAAAACAGATTGGCTAATAAAAGACTCTGAAGCACCTGTATCCCTCAGAATTTTAACAGGAACCCTTTGAGCGTTCCCCACCAACGAGACAACCCCATCAGTAATAAATGGACCAAATTCAACACCATCAGACACATTTGTTTTAGCAATGATCACATTTGGTTGCTCAGATTCCAAAGACTTTGAAACAGAAGAAGCCACAACCGATTTAACAGCTTCAACACAATCTGCAGGAACACGTCTACTCTTAGCAATACAGCCAACAAATGTTCCACTTGACTTATCCGTGTTGCGTGCATTTAACACCGGACATTCCTTTTTCCAGTGACCAGCCTCGCGGCAATAATTACACGTGTGTTGTGAATCACTCTCCCGTGCTCTATGATGGACAGGTTCAAACCTCACCGGAGAACTCACAGGAGGACCAGAATGGATAGGGACAGTTTCGAATCTCACAGGAGGACCAGAACTAAAACGACGCGGATGATCATAACAACTGTATTCATTAAGCGGAGCAAAATCACGCACCTGATTTTTGTGCGTCAAAACATAGCTATCGGCCAGTGCAGCTGCCTTAGTAACTGTTTTTGCCTCATGCTCATTCACATAAACAGCTACTCGCTCAGTCAGAATATTTTTAAACTGTTCAACAACGACAAGATCACACAAAGCCTCGAAAGTATCAATACCTTCTGACAAAAGCCAGCGTTGAAAAAAACTTGTTAATTCCCTAGCCACCTCAGCATGAGTTTGTTTATCAGTCTTCTTCCAATTACGAAAGCGCTGACGATATGCCTCGGGAACTAACTCATAACATTTCAAAACAGCATTTTTAACACACCGGTAAACTTTTCTGTCAGCAGGAGTCAAAGCAACAAAGGCCTCCTGAGCTTTTCCGACTAACACAGTTTGTAGCAGTAGTGTTTTATCCTCGTCACTCCAATCGCTATCGGAAGCCACGTTTTCGAACAAAGAAAAAAATACGTCTGGATCTCGTTCATTGCAGAGGAAAGAGTGTTGTTATTGGTTTAAACTCGGCAAACCGCATTCTGACATCGACCAGTAGCAAATCGAGGCACTTAAAGGAGGCGGGTCAACCAGCGCTTGGAGAAACCGTGTTAGCACAGGCTGTTGGTCAGACTAAAGTCTCGCAGAGCCTTTGAAAGTCGATGGTAATCAGGCTAGGTCAATGGGAACATTCAATATATAAATTACTCTATGGAAGGCCTTCCTGCTTTTTTAGATGTTATGAAATGGATAATATATAGGCACTGGTGTGTAGTGGTAAAATAAGAAGTGGGTAAACCATGAATTATGTGATCACGGTAATGCGTTATCGTTTTTTTATGTCATTCAGATCATTGATGATGGTGGAGGATATTATCCAGTGATTATAAAAAATACCAGTGGATTAAATGGTTCCTAGAGTACAGTGTGCTTTTTGAATGTTAAAAGTTGCAATAGGTGAATACGTCTTTTGAAAGGTGGATAAACTCTATTTCTGAAATTTCAGGGGTGAATAAACTGTGTTTACTTACTTTTAGCCTCCACTGCAATATTGTAGGCCCACGTTTTTTTCCTTTCCTTTCCAACCTTTATGAACTAGTTAAAACTTCAACCTCGACTTACTACTTACAACTTCTGCTGATACTGATCATGCATATGGTAGAGAAATACATGAGATCGTTGGTCTTCTTGGAATTTTGAGAATTCATTGCATTTGGACCTCAGATTACTTGCAGTACCCCGGCATTACCACAAGGAAATGGTCGTACGTCAGGTTGGAACCTGACGTGGAGATAAGCACTTTTCCACGTCAAAGACGGTCTTTATAAATCTGAGCATTGGCATGGATTTGAGCGTCTTAGATCAAATCTGTGCGTAAGAAAGTTTTAGAAATGAGGCCCCTGGCCCCGGCAGTGGCGCAACTGGCTGCGGCACCTGCACCGTACGCTGGCGACCCGGGTTCGATTCCCGCCCCGTGGTCCTTTCCAGATCCCACCCCGACTCTCTCCCACTCACTTCCTGTCATTCTCTCTACTGTCCTGTCCAAATAAAGGCATAAAAAGCCCAAAAAATAATCTTAAAAAAAAAAAAAAAGAAATGAGGCCCCTGTTTTGTTGCCGGGTGAGGTCTGAGTTTCAGTTTCGCGAGCAATTTCGGCCCTCGGTGAATGCATAGCGGAGGTGTAAAATGAGGTGTAGGTGTCATCGGGTATAACTTCATTCATTTCAATCTCTCGTTAATAATTGCTATAGTTTTCCTACTAGTTGTTGAAGAACAATAGGCTATAATTAAAGTGTTCTTTAGAATAGTAGCTTAAGTCCTAAGAGGATGAACCGTTTGTGTTGTTTATTCAAAAAGATGTCATGAGAGGCAAAAGAGCCTTATCCTTCTGGAAGGCTCAGCCATCGAAAGAGGGCAGGTCAGAGGCCGAGGCAGAGATTGAAAGGGATACTTTATGGTTATGGTTATGGTTAAGTTATTTAGCAGACACCTAGCTTTGTCCAAAGCGACATACAAATAAATAACAATACAAATTGAGTTAATAGTGAACAATTGCAAAAAATAGGGAGAATAGCAATATTATCAATAACTGTATAAAACAATATAATTTTAAGCAATAACCTAATGAGAAATAAACAATGAATACATAGAATAGCAATTAAACAATAAGTCATTCAATCATATAATAACAATAATTATGACATGGTAAGGCTATATTTAAGGAGAATAGCAAAAACGATGTCAAATTCAATCAATGGACTAATTATAACAAAAAACAATGCCTACTATTATACAAACCATAACACAAAAAAACCATAACACAAAAAAAAACCATAACACAAAAAAACTTTCAATAAACTAACTAGATGAGTTAGTGGAAGCAGAAGATGAAGTGAGAGAGGAGAAGATGGCGGAGGTGAATGAAAAGGAGACAGTGGAAGTGAGAGAGGAGAAGACAGCAGAGGTGGGTGAAGAGGAGACAGTAGAGGTGGAAGAACAAAGTGTAACAGAAGATGTGGTGGTCATATTTGTCCCTAAAAATAGGGCCTTAAAGGGATATTCCGCCATTTTTGGAAATACGCTCATTTTCCACCTCCCCTCGAGCAAAACAATCGATATTTACCTTGTTCCCATTCATCCAGCCATTCTGTGAGTCTGGCGATACAACTTTTTGCTTCAGCCTAGCATAGATCATTGAATCGGATTAGACCATTAGCTTCTCGCCTGCTAGCTTCATGTTTAAAAGTGACTAAGATTTCTGGTAATTTTCCCATTTAAAACATGTCTCCTCTCAAGTTAGAAAGTGCAATAAGACCAACTGAAAATGAAACCTGCCGTTTTTCTAGGCTGATTTGACATGGAACTACACTCTCATCTGGCGTAATAATCAAGGCAACTTGCAAACGTAGCCTACCATAGGCGCAGTGATATCGTACGCAGCATCTGAAAATAGTCCCCATCCCCATAGACAACAAGCAGTAGTAGTGCCAGTAGTTTGCAAGTTGCCTTGATTATTACGCCAGATGAGAGTGTAGTTCCATGTCAAATCAGCCTAGAAAAACGCCAGGTTTCATTTTAAGTTGGTCTTATTGCACTTTCCAACTTGAGAGGAGACACGTTTTAAATGGGAAAATTACCAGAAATCTTAGTCACTTTTAAACATGAAGCTAGCAGGCGAGAAGCTAATGGTCTAATCCGATTCAATGATCTATGCTAGGCTGAAGCTAAAAGTTGTATCGCCAGACTCACAGAATGGCTGGATGAACGGGAACAAGGTAAATATCGATTGTTTTGCTCGAGGGGAGGTGGAAAATGAGCGTATTTCCAAAAATGGCGGAATATCCCTTTAAGGGGAGCTGCCACATACAGGTGCACCTAAATGAATGGACAACAAAATGGCCATTTATAACAGTAGGCACCACCAGCTCCTACTATTATTATTATAATTCATGTAACTAGATGTACCGCAAAGCGATACACAATATGACCGCCGCTCAGTCCTGCACATTCTCTCCGCAAATATCAATCACGCTTGTGTTTCCATCGCCTACTCCATCCCTACTGCAACTTTTATGTATGTAAATGAGTGTGTGCAAGTGTGCGCTTGCTTTTGTGTATGAGTGCTTCTCTGTCTAGTGTGAGTGTGTGTCTGCTTGTGTGTGTGTTTAATGTGTCTCTGAGTATATGTTCACTGTGTTCTCTGCCGTCACTGTCACTCCAATATCAGATAACACACACACACACACACACACACACACACACTCACATGCGCGCGTGTGCACACACACACACACACAAACACACATACACAGGCACACACTCACACACACACACTCGCACACACACACACACACACACACACACACACACACACACACACACACACACACACACACACACACACACACACACACACAACACACACACACAGGCACACCCAGAGAGAGAGAGAGAGAAAGAGAGAACACACACAGAATACACACAGATAACACAGACATAGAGAGAGAGAGAGAGAGAGAGAGAGAGAGAGAGAGAGAGAGAGAGAGAGAGAGAGAGAGAGAGAAAGAAAGAGAACACACACAGAACATGCACATACACACATATACACACATGCAAACACACAGATGGGCACACAGAAACGCACCCACACACACAGGCTATAGTACATCACACACACACTCACTTCTCAGCTCCGGTGGTCTCACAAAATGTACTCAAAGATGTGTGTGTGCATGTGTGTGTGTGTGTGTGTGTGTGTGTGTGTGTGTAGGTGTGTGTGTGTGTGTGTAAGGGTGTATGTGTGCATGCGTGTGGGCGTGTTTGTGCATGTGTTTGTATAATGTTTTATGTACATGTGTGTATGTAGTGGTGCGTGTGTGTGTAGGTATGCGTGTGTGTGTGTGTATTTATGTGTGTGTGTGTGTGTGTGCGTGTGTGTGTGTGTGTGTGTGTGTGTTCCTGCATGTTTGTTGCACCCAGAGCAACCATTCTCTTTTAAAACATATTTGGAAACTAGTTGATTAAAGGTTTCTAATGGTGTCATTTATATGTTTCTAGGACAAAAACTAGCAGAGATTGAGATGTTTGGAACAGTTTTTGAAATCCCCAGGGGGGGATTTAGACTCCAGATAATACCACCATCTACTGGCCGATGGGTATACAGTCCTGAATGTACACATAAATCCATTTATTTTATAGCCCCCCATGGATGAAATTCCACAAAACTTGGCATACTCCCAGAGGGTGTCAGGTTAATCATACACATGAAATTTGGTGCAGTTCATAACATCTCATCTGAAGATAGGGGCAATTAAAGTAATATTACATTGCATTTTCAATTTTTACGATGGGGGGGGCAAATCACAAATGACTGGTTATAAGCTAAGTTGATGCAAGCTCTAGAGAACAACATACCATAAACATTTTGTCATCCTCGGTGCCACGGTTCAGGTAGTTATGTAGGAAAAACTGTCATTTTTGGGCTTCGGGCGGGGGCAGCGCGGGGGTGGAGTGACCCCCGGGGACGAAACGAAAATTTTCCATAGAACTCTACTGGGGCTACATGCCCACCAAGTTTCATGCGCTCCGGTGTTACGGTGTCCCGGGAATCGTTGACGAAAAATGACGGGAAAAAAGAATAAAAAAAAAAAAAAAAAAAAAAACTTTGACAACAACTATATGACCGCTTCGCTAGCTACGCTAGCGGCGGTCATAATTATTATTTATTATTATTTACTATAGGGTTCTAGAATATATAAAACAGTGTGTTTGAAATAATGGAATGCCAACTAGTTAGTGCTGTCCAAATGTAGGTAGGGACGCATACTGAGGAGCGAGCTAACTGAGACGCTACTGGAAAGGAGGTGACCGTAATTTCCCGACTATTAGCCGCGGCTTATACATTGATTTTGCAAAATTTCTTCAGCTATGAGGTTAATACAGGGGGGCAGTTAATATGGTGTTAATATGGTTGTGTTTCTTTTAACTTGCATAAAATATTGTCCTGCGGCTTATACACAATGCGGCTTATATGCAGGAAATTACTGTACTATCCAGCGTGCACGCTTGACTTTTGTATACAGCCTTCATGTACTTCGATCAGGGGGGAGGGGGCGTGACACTGTGCCAATGCCACGCCCCCTCCCCCTGAGAAGCAAAGTCTCACTCCTTGCAAACTTCAAAACTTGAGAGCCCTGGAGGGCACTATTGTACAAATGTCCATATTGATCTCCACAACACTCGTGTTAGGACTGGATGCGTGCATAACAAACTGGCACCATTTGATCGTCCTGTTAGCGTTTCATGTGATTGTCTTTGTTGTTTGTACGTTTTGTGTGTGTGTCCATTTCGTTGCTTCTGATACGCTTGACTGAAGGCCTTTTTCTAGTGCTGCTGCTGGTCAAGTTATTGACATCTTTGTGTTATGCTTGTCTTTCTGTTTGCACTTATTTTTGTTAATTTATTTCGTCCTCACTAATAGCCGTTTTCCACTGACAGAGACCTGGCTCCGTTCCCGTTCACGAGCCAACATGGTTATGGTTATGGTTATGGTTATGGTTATGGTTATTTAGCAGACGCCTTTGTCCAAAGCGACATACAAATAAATAACAATACAAATTAAATAACAGTGAACAATTACAAAAACATTTGAACCGTTCGTCGTGTCTCCACCAAACAAAAGCCGGTTCGGAACGTGGCACCTTGGTTCGGAAGTAGAACCAAAAAATACTTGTTTTTTCCTGCGAACCGGAGTGGGTGTGTCATTGTGCCATTCAGTGGGGAAAAGTCTAAAAGCACGAGTTTTCCGTCCATATTAACTGTTGCCATGAGTAAACAAAACGATTCAACTAGCACTGCATTGCAGACGTTGACTAGCATTTTAAACAGCTAGTTTCTGCCGTTTTTATGGGACAACTGGTCATATCATTCTCCCGATTATGCATCTCATTAACTTTCGCTTTAGCATGCACCACCCATTGTTGATGACGCATCTTTGGTTCGGTTCATAACTGGTGTAAATGCGGGCTGGTTCACTAGATACCACCATGGTTCAAAGAATTCTGAACGGCACCAGTTCAACACCAGGTTCGTTTTCGGTGGAAAACAGCCTGAAGTGGAGGTTGGAAAGCTGCTGATTCTTAGTGTGGCAGTTTGTTTTGTCTTGTTTGTTTTGATTTACTTTGTTACACTTTGAATGTGCGTGTGCTGTCTAACCCTGGTCCCCTCTCTCTGTTTAGGTGCTGAGAGCCGAAAGTGGGAGCAGTTTATGGTGGTTATGGGTTCCTGTGTGCCGTGATATTTGATCTCACTGGAGTGTATCATTGCCTGACGTGTGTGTGTGTGTGTGTGTTAGAGTGTGGAAGCCCGACCGAAGCCCGACGGGACCCGTCGGAACCCGACGGGTTCGGTCGGGGTCGGACAAATATTTAGAATTTATGTTCGGGCTCGGGTCGGACCTGGACACATCAGCGCGATCAGACTTTTGAATGAAAAATGAAGAACAACTTATTTCACTTGATGTTCGTTTTTGCGATAGGTTTGTAATAGATTATCCTGATTATCTTGATTCCTGATCCTAACAGCATAACACATTTCCTCCTGTGCGCGAGATTTTTCTATTGCATGCGACAACGAAACACGTAGCCTACAATAAGTGCAGTTGTGAGCCGTGCTTACATGGAAGAATGCAAACAGAAGTTAGCCTCTGGAGAGTTTAAGACCATCAAAAATGATAGAGGAAAGTCATAGCATGTAGACATAGCCTACATAACTGTGCCCGGCCTCTTGTTCTAACGTGTGCACTTCTTGCTCCGTGTGTGTGCGGCCATGGCTCCGCTTATCTGTGCCGACGTTTCCGAATGCCTTTCAATTGATTGATACAATCAGACTTTCCACACAAGTAATATCCACGTTTGTCATTAGTATGCCTATGCATATGCACATGCATCCTATGCATGATTTGAACTGCGTCGGGCCCGGTCGGACTCGGACACAAATAGGCTATCTTAATGCCTGTCGGGTTCGGGTCGGATTCGATCACTGCGCTGTCGGGCTCGGGTCGGTCACGGACAGAAAAAATCGGCCCGATCCACACTCTAGTGTGTGTGTGTGTGTGTGTGTGTGATCCAGCACGTGTGATTGGGGTGCCTAATTTGGATACTTGTCCCTTAGCACTGCCCTCCCACTGGTAAGCCTCAGCACAGTATCACTGTTTTATATGTACAGTATGAGAACTTGTGTGTGAAAAATAAATTGTTTCTTTATGGAACCATCTCTCTGAATCTGAGTGCCTTAGAGTTAAGGATACTGATACTGAATTATATCTTTGGATGCAAGTCCTATCGTGGCATAGTCTGCAATACCGAAATTGGAATGGAATGAGAAACATGGTTAAGAAGACCCCAGGTGGTTGAGCAACTGAAATCCTAAAACAGGCCGAACATTCCATTTTCAGGTCTCCTCATTTACCAAACATTTACAGAATGTTGGATGGAACAGTGGCAAAAATGACCCTATCCCAACTTGTTTTGAGAGGAAATTCAAAATTAACATATATTAGCCCCAGCCGTGGCGCAATTGGCTGGGGCACCTGCACCACACGCCGGCGACCCGGGTTCGATTCCCGCCCCGTGGTCCTTTCCGGATCCCACCCCGACTCTCTCACCCATTCGCTTCCTATCTCTCTCTACTGTCCTGTAAAAATTAAAGGCACAAAAGCCCAAAAAATATACTTAAAAAAAACAAAACAAAAAAAAAACTATCTTTCAAAAAAAAAAAAAAAAATTAACATATATTTTCAAAACAACTATAAAACTTGTTGTTTGTATAAATAATGTATAACTTGTATAAAGTTGTTTCTGAATTACTCTCAATTAATTAGAGGATTAGCACAATGTACTGTAAATCATAATATTCAGTTTTATTCACATTTTACACAGAGTACCAACATTTGGAAATAGGGATTATATAGAGTGCTAATATATTATTGTTGTGCTTAGTGCATGTAACCTCATATGGTGTGACACCAAATCATAGTGTTGGATTGTGTGGATTTAGACATTAGTTGAACTAGTGCAGTGCTCGTGCAAACAATGTTTTCCAAGAAACTTGTTGCCCAATGACGTTGATGCAGGTAGATCATGTTAGATTGGTGATTATGTAGAATCAGGCCCGTGCAGTTAGTAGAGCTTTTTACTCTCTTTGCAAAGTAAAAAAAGTGAAGGGGAAAGGCGTTTGAGTTGCAGCTAATGGTAATATTAGACACATTACATAGGCCTACATAGGCGTTTTTGCTGTTGTTGGGAAATGATAGCCTAAAGCTAATCGCATGACCATGGCCATGCCAGTTCTATGAACTCGGAAGTGATGTTTGAATGAATGTTATGCCCTTAGCCGATGTCCAGATAGAATCAAGAGCGGCTGTTTTAAAAGCAAATTTTAACAGAATGCTACCAACGTGTGTGTCGGCATATTGTTGCAAGATCAGCAATCTGATCAGGCAACAGAAGCGCTAGGCAACTGCGGTTGTTGATGAGTAACAAAGATCCTTAATTACTGACAAGATAGAGCAACATAATGCATCTCTATGGGAGAAAAATTTGAACAGTTCCTGTCTGCTTAAAGAGGTGTGTCGCAAAGACGTCATAGTGGGATATCGATCTCTGTCAGATTGGCAAGCAGTTCAGTTCGAATGTTAACAGGTCTGCTTAAAGGGGGATTTAGCCCCCCTCCCCTTTGCGAAGACAGAACGCGGAAATGATCGAACGTTTGCGCCTCTCGCTCCGCTTTAACTCTCTCTGTGAGTAGCCTATGCAACGTTACGTGACTTTAACAGCCAGCTTACCAACATGGGTGCATGTGTGTCGGACTTAGCATGTTTATCCAACATGAACAATCTTGAAATGGTACGTTGTTTACGTGAGACATCGTAATTTCCATGAATGGCAACACGTGAGTTTGTCAGCGAGATGGGCTTTCTTGTTTCTATGCTGGAGTAAGTGAGAATGAGGGGGAGTGGCTGGTGCGGAGAGCGGTAGAATTGTGGGATTGCGGTAGAGTTGTATTTCGCTTAATTTAACAATTTCTTTGTCATTTGTTGTCCAAAAATGACCAAACTTCACTCACGCATGTCATTAGCAATACCTGTGTCAAATTGTAGGTCGGATGAGCGGTTCGAGAATTATGCGAGTAACACACACACACAGACAGACAGACAGAGTGACACACAGACAGACGTTCCTTGCATTAATAGATGTATAATTTACATACTTATACTATCATGACTTATAGTAATACTAACCCACTCTATATCTCTCTTTCTTCCCCCTCACCTCGCCTGTGAGGTAAACCATTACCTTTCATCAGCCATCCTTGTGTCCTACCATCGCCTGTTGCTGTCCCCTTGCCCAGATTCCTGGCCCGCGCACTCTAGAGATTCACTACTTGCTCTATGACAATTCATAATCCCTATGGACAATTCATGCCCTGCACTGGACTGTTTGAACTCTCTGACACTAAATGGGATTCATGCATTATCATGTTATGAAACCATCCTTCCTCTTTGCAACACATACAGTACATCATGTGGCTTTAAACGCCATGTTCTATTCTCTGCATCTAACTCATCTATTTTCTTCTCTTGTATACAGAACTTACTGCTCTGTAACTGAGCCTAGGCAGATGGGTCAGGCCCTTGAGTCGTGGATCTGCCCGAAGCTTCTTCCTATTTGTATCTCCAATTCTAGGGAGTTTTTCCTTGCCCGTTAATCATGGGCTCTCTCTGAATGTTTAACACTCTGTAAAGCGCCATGAGACCTGTAATATTTTGGTGCTCTATAAGTGAAATTTAATTGAAAACATACATGTATGGTGAAACACACACACACACACACACACACACACACACACACACACACACACACACACACACACAGTGATGTGAATGTTGTCTTTATAACTATACGTAATTCCAATAATTTAATCTGATTATAATGCAGGATATGTTTTTAAATATTTGAATACATTGTTGAATATGTCTTTTAGATAGGGTAACTAAAAAACATTCAGACTGAAGTCCACCATCAAGAATAGAAAAACTCAGGAAACCGAAGTGCTATACAATTTTAGTGGCATGCTGTTTTATACTGTTGCGATTTTTAACTGTGACAGGGAGGCTATAACGGGTTTGCAGTTGAATCACTCCATTCATGTAGCATAAGAATCGTTTTTAGAAGACTGGTCTAATTTGATTTTAATCATACATGTGATTTACCTACTGTATAGTCTTAAACTGTTTTTGGTTGTTGGTGAAATGCATTTAATACACAGTTTTGTAATAGCAGATTGTTATGTGGTGTGGTTTGTTATATTGTATTATGGCATAAAATTTGGTGTGACATTAAGAAATTATGACAATAAAAACGCTTCTTGGGTATAAATAATCATAGAAATGTCAATGGAACAGATGGAAAATAGGGTCAGCAAAAATTAGAGGGATTTAGTTGCTTTTATAGCAAGGTATGTCAAAATGAATATGAGATGTATTAGAAGACAGATGTCTTACTTTGTGTGTCGATGAAGAAAAAACTGTAAAATGTAACAAATATGCACAAATAAATCTTCATAAAGTAATGGGGGGAAAAATTGAATCAGAAAATTATACCGGTCATACCATATGACCATTTTAGTCACTAATACAACAACTAGTGAATCAATATACATTCCAATACAACATTTAAAAGGCCATAGGCCTGAGAATCATTTCAATGCCTAATATCTTCAATCTAATATGTCAACCACCTATTTATGTGTTCAAGTGTATGTGTATGCTCAAGTATATTTGCAAGAGTATGTCTGTTGGTGGAATGAAGGTTGGGGATAGTTAAAAGCAGGATGACAGACCAGTACCTGGTTATTTACCATTGGTCTTCATCCGCTTCTATCACACCCATTTCCCTTGATGCTCTAAGTCCCACAACCAACATTACACACTGGGCCAAGAAAATTTAATCTTCCCCAATCGCCATCATGGCCCTTCATCCTGCTAGGTTGACAGCCACAAGGATAATTAATTATACAATTTGGATGGGAATATCGACTAAACAAACCTATTAATCATATGAAAAGTCAATAGCCATGGACACTTTCAATCATGTCCAAACCAATGATTACTCCTCTCAAAACACAATCATTATTTTCCAAGAGCTTCCTCCACATTACATTTCTGTCAGGTCCCTACAAGTCAGCTGGTTGATGGAGGATGCAATGCAGGGTTTTGCCAAGGAACATTTATCGTTTTGGAGCAGTAGTTTGTTTTGTTAGGATCATAACGTTGTGTGTTTAACTAGACTGTGGCTAGGAAATTAAGACTCCTGATCCATTATATAATTTGTCTTAAATCTTTCCAAACTTACTAAGGGGTGCTCTCTCTCTCACATACACACACAAACACACACACACACACACACACACAGACACGCACCAACTGCCTCATAGACAGAATACGAACAAGTAGGATGTTGATAATTCAATCTAAGCAGTGGTGTAAATGTTACACATGAACATTTGATGAGATGTGTTGAAAAGGGGGTTGAGATTGCCCAAATATGGTGATATAATTGGAAACAAATGGGCTGCCACTAAATACAAGGCTGCTAACAGTGCTTTCAGTCAATGTAATATCTAGCAGAAGCTTGAGGAAGGGTGCTGTTTTATTTCTGCCCACTAAATTTGGACGCAGAATGTCAGAGATTATGGATATTGACTAACAGCCTATTGTCATGAACAGTTTACACGTAGTCAATTGGTTAGGCGATATTGTTATTGGTTATGGCGGCTGAGACTGTGAGGGATGATGTGTGTGCTGAATTTCATGAGTTTTTCACACGTGGGAACATGGAGACTTCAGCCTCGCCTATCATGGTGGTGATATATTCAAAGTGACTGCATTACCATTTGGACACATTTAAACCAATCAGCAAACTCTTCACATGGACAACACCTTGACAACATGACAACTAATTTTTATATGACTCAAATGAAATGATAATGTGCAATATCCATTCTTTCTGTTGCCAGATGGTGGTGCTATCCTTAACATGCATTTTGAGCATATGAATATCATCATTACCATAATAATCATTTACCTGTGAAGTTAGAACCTTGTCAATCAATGCATGATGCATTTTTGACACATCTTGTTTATGTGGCAAGGCATTTAAATTAATATGTCCATTTCAGCATATTACAAGATACCAAAAAAAAATATATAAAATTTGACATGAACCAGATCATTCGTCTAGGTTAGAAGTACCAGAACATACAGGGCCCTATTGTGCACTCGGCAGAGGTGGCGCAAAGCATGACACAAGGCTTATTCTTATCTTACACTCGATAAAGGGAGCCTTTTTTCGTCATGCGCTCCAGTGTTATAGAACCCTCCACCGAGGGGTGTGGTGCATGATCGGTCTGGGTGGGACTGATTCCTTTTTTTTTTTTTTTTTTAATGCTGCCTGACAGAACATCCAGCTCAACTATACTTCTGTAGGGGAGACCGGGTATGGTTGTAACATGTGGGTACTAGTAACACCACAAAGCAGGAATACAATATTAGACATAATGATCAATTCCACCACTATCCCACATGGTGACTTTTAAGCCTAGAATACAAGGATACAAGGATGTTTATTTGTCACATGCATATGATTACTAATGTAAAGAATGCAGTGAAATTGACAGTTCCTTTGCCTAATGTGCATATGGGAAGGCGGAGGGGGGGGGGGGGCATGGGGCGTAGCCAGAGGGGTGGCTCCGGGTGGCACAGGTGCCACCCCAAAATCCTAGTCTACGATTCGCCATTAACATTCAAAGGCGAGACCTTTCTTGATGCACTTGCAGCGCACTAGTTTGAAATATCAGGGTTCAGTCATTGCCATGGCAAGGACAAAGACAAGGTCATGTGACAGGTCATGTTAGATATAATGTTAGGGAGCTAATTTTATAAAAGTATGCATCATTTTAAGATATCATGTGAAACGCAAGTTGGCTGCAACCCTTAATACTTGAAGTAAGTTAGAATATGATTCACTTAAATTGACAAAATAAGACAGTGTGGGGTGCACATGAGAGCATAAAACCATCCGAACTAAAATGCCACATGGAAACAACGCACCCCTGTCAAAGACAAACCTGTCGAGTAGTACTTTGAAAGGTATCAGCAGTTAACCCTATGAGCCCGACAGACGCAAAGTGCGTCAAAAAACGCACACATTTTCTTTGTTACATTGCTCCGCTATTATTAGTCACAGCGAGATTAAACTTATATTGCAGGAAAGAGCAGAACCGGGGCTTTCCAACGATACTAGACACTTGTCTGTACGATCAAGTATGAAAATAAAATAAAATGATGAAGTTAAATCAAAGTATATCATATTTACAGTCTATAATTGCTCTGCGTTCACCGGCGCATCCAGAACTCTCGCTTGAATTACTCGCGGACCACGCATCGCACAGACATGACACGCATATCACATGAAAGAGGAGAAGCAGAGCTTTGCATTGATACCAAATAAAATCAGACGAAGTTACAAACAAATAATAATGTCATATAGCTTTGGCTACCTTTACTCTCGTTTGATTTCCTCGTGAAACCGCGATCAAAAAGATATGGCACGCATGTCAGATGAAAGAGGAGAGCTGGAGCTATCCACAGATACCAAATACAACCTTCTAGGCCATAAAACAGACGAAGTGACAGCAAAATAATAACTTAATTTAGCTCCACTTACCTCGTGTTTTTGTGTGGAATAGCCTATGTTCATAATCCAATGTTATCATGTGTTTCTCTATGACAAGTCACGTTCATAACACGGTTTTGAGATCCTAGCAAACTCCTGTATGGTATCCAATTCAAGACTCATATTGCATCCAAATTTGTTTGACAAATAAACACTTTTTGCCTTTACTTTGTTCATTGCAATGCAATAAAACAAATATTATAGAGAATCATCATCTGTGCACGTCATGTGTGCTACCGCAAACAAGTCATGTCAGATCAGCTAGTGTCACAAATATGGAGTACAAAAAGTGCCAAAAAGTCATTTTTTCATCACTAAATAAAAATTGCCATTTATTTCTGGAAGGCACACACCACATATTTCTGTAAATTGCTCAGCCCCAAAGTATACCTCCACCATGGTTCTTATATTGCCGTGTTCAGGACAGTCAGGCCTACATAACCATGTAAGTTTTGTCGAGATGTGTAAAAATTTAAATCAAATCAATGCAAGTATTTATACATTATATTGTGGCAGATCTGGATAGCCTAGGTTGTGCTGAAAAAAACAATATGTAGCATGTGTGAATGGCACTTACAATGACCAGGATAAATGCTTCTAACTAGAGGTAGTGAAAATGCCCTTAAAACAGCTTAGGGCTCATAGGGTTAAAGACTTCACAAATGTAATGCCAAACATCTGCATTTTCCAAACAAGTAGGCCAGGCACTTTGTGTGTCTTATGTAGGCTACCTCACCATATTCCTTGGCCTGAACGCTAAATATATATAGTTGGTCACAACTTTATGAACATGTGAAATTATGGGTTCCAAAAACAGACCAGTTAAGAACCACTGGCAAAAAAACATTTCACACTTCCACTTTTGCTCAAATGGCCTAATTTCTGAACGGGTTTTGTTCAGAGCTGAAAACTGTATTTGACATTTTATACAAATGAAGAGCTCTTTTCCAAAACGCTATAAATCCATTTTTGAAAATATTAAAAAGTCATGTTATTTAATTGTGTATTTCACTTAATTTCAATAAAAATGCAGATGTTTTGTTTTGATTTAGTAAAGATAAATCCACTAAACATAATTCAATACAGTTTCACTGAAATTACTTGGAAAATAAAATTAAAAAAAATGATTTGTGAAAATGTATTAAAATGGACATTTTACAAAGACATTTGATGTTAGAGTATGGTCTTTGTCCTTCTTTGTTCTTCGATTTATGAGTATGGTGCTTGGTGCATGGTTTTACTCATGCATTTGTGCTAATTTAACAACTTGAGCCTGCTTCTGTTTATCTAGATGCCACCCTTGAATTAACC
Source organism: Sardina pilchardus (assembly GCF_963854185.1). Lineage (NCBI taxonomy): Eukaryota > Metazoa > Chordata > Actinopteri > Clupeiformes > Clupeidae > Sardina > Sardina pilchardus. The sequence goes on along the minus strand of NC_085011.1, from coordinate 31,130,362 downwards.
AGTGCCCCACTAGGGCGGAGCAACAGGGGCCAGGAAAAACTCCCTTGTCAGGAAGAAACCTTGTGCAGATCCACAGCTCAAGGGGCCAACCCAACTGCCTGGGGTCATGCTAGTAGAGGGAGTGTGTGTGTGTGTGTGTGTGTGTGTGTGTGTGTGTGTGTGTGTGTGTGTGTGTGTGTGTGTGTGTGTGTGTGTGTGTGTGTGTGTGTGTGTGTGTGTGTGTGTGTGTGTGTGTGTGTGTGTGTGAGGGGCAGGGGAATCCTAAGGGCAGGCATTTGTGATGTCTTGGGTGGAGTGGTGGTGGGACAGTAATAATGGTGTACTTTATGTATGTAGGGGTTGGAGGGTTAAAGCTAGAAGTATACTCGACGCGCCCGACCTGTCGATGTGTCGTACACGGAAGACTTGAAGTCAACGGCGTGCGCCAAGTCAACCTTGCACGACAACTAGGAAGAGATTGAAGCCAAACTCACAGAGCCAGTGTCCTTCTACAGTCATCAACCACATAAACCACATTTAGCCATTATCATATAGCCTATCTCACATCTTAAATAAGCGACTGTAGTCATGAAGTTTGAATAATAGTCAGTTTGAGAAGTGGGAAGTTAACTTGCTAGGCTGCAGCGAGAGTTGGATGAAACATTTGTTTACAGTCGCGAACTAGACGTTGGATAAGTTAAGTTTAAGGTCTCATTCCGCGAGAAACTGTTTGATACTTGTTTTTGTTGAAATACTATAGGTCTCTACGAGTTGTATTTGCATGCTGCACATGAAAATTTTACTCTACCCCCATAGACCTCTGAAGTTCGCCTACAAAAAGGATCCAAAGCTGCCATCTTTGCCCATATAAGGAGATCCGGGAGTTAATTGAAGCTAACTGCCTATGGCAAGTTGCATTGTAAGTTAGCTCTGGGGTAGCAAAGATCAAAGTGTGCCGTCTTCACCTACCGAAGATCACAGTATCCACTAGACGGCAGTGGACAAAACTGTGTAGCGAAAAACGTCTGCATTTCCAATGTCATCATCCCCGCGAGAGTTTAACAGGTGTGATAATTGAAAATCCCCATGTTATTTTCCCATAGAAAAAATCTCAAGATACCGTATCTCCTTATTTGGGCAAAGATGGTAGCTGTTTTGTAGGCGAACTTCAGAGGTCTATTACCTGTATCAGGCAATGAAAGAAATCACAGAGAAAAACGAGCGAATGAGAAAACCCCAACGGTGTGATGTCACACCGAGAATTAGGCCCAATCCCAATAATCTATTTTACCCCTTTGTCTTACCCCTTCCCCTTGGTGTTGCGTGTTCATGTGAGATTAAGGGCCATCTCAATTCTCATTTTGATCGAGGGGGAGGGGTAAGGTTAAGGGTTAGATACCCCTTAAAACCAAGCAAGTTCGCGGGCTCACTTGAAACCAAGGGGACCCACAACACACGGCGAAACCGGCAACAATGGCGGCCAAAACACAGAGGGAGTCCCACAAATGTAAGTATTTTCAGTTTAAATAACAGATAAAAAAATAACGACAGTCTTGTTTTGTGCTGTATACAATCATATACATCTATATTTGCCACCACGTTCTTAATTGAAACTTTAATTTAAATCGCTAGTTTGACACTAGCTAACAGCTATCGCTAGTTGTTTGACAGGTAACAGTTGTGATTGAATTAGGCATTAGGTGTCTCGAGTCCGTAGTGTACGCTGACTTTAAAACAGCTACAGGGTATTTTAGGCCTAAACCCCCCCTTGCTGTTCTAAAATGACTATAAACTTCGTTGTACACAATGATGTCACATATGGGCACTGCACCGAACACGGTTATCTAACGTTATTTAGAGCTAACGTTAATGCTGGTGATATCGATATGCACCTAGCCTAGTGTTTTCTGGTGGCTGTTACTTTATTTTCGGCTTAAATAATTGATAAAAAAAATTACGACAGTCTTGTTTTGTGCTCTATACAGTCGTATACATCTATGTGTAGCCATGTTCTTAATTGAAACTTTTTTTTTTTTTTTTTAATCGCTAGTTCATCTGGTAGCCTAAACACAAACAGGCCCGCATTTCTCGGACTAGATAGCATGTCTACGGTTAACAGCCGCGAATTCATGTAATCTTTGATATCAGTGAATGACACTACTTGTTTTTGGACACATCGACACATGTTTTACATGTATTGTCTTGTGTTATACAGGGACACCGGAGGAAACCAGGAGGCTGATTCATTTTCGGGCACAACATGACCATACGTTTTTGAGGTCCAAATATGCTGCTAAGCAAATATGGGAGTGAGTTATGCGATCAATGTTGTAGTTCTAGCCATTAATTATTGTATTAGCATTATTGTAGTCATTTGTAATTCATTCCTGTTCATGCACCTGTAGCCTACATTGTTGTTGGTTATTATCCAGGACACTGGTGAAAGAAATGAGGTTGGATGGAAGAGCTAGATCTTCTAAATCCAAGGCAATGAAGATAGTATATGTAGGCATTATTTAGTTTTGTGTGTTGTGTGTCCTTCCAGGAACTGTTAACAACCAAAACTGGGTCAGGTACAGACAGGGGGGAAGTGACCGCTGCAACCTGGCAGTTCTTTGAGGACATGCATGATGTGTTGGGTGCCAGGCCTTCATTCGACCAGGCCAGGCCCGTTTCAAGGAATTTGGGGGCCCTAGGCAAAATGGACTTAGAGGGCCCCCCCCGCCGCCGCTGCTGATGCACCTCCAACCACCACCAACCCACCCAGAAGAAGAACACAACACATAGACAGACTGTTTCACACACACTTTATTTTCTGCACAGGTCATTGTCTAATAATTTGACAGCGTACACTATCAGAGAGAACTCTTGGCCATTGTGCAGGGTCATCAGCTATAATGATAGAGCTTGTAGTACCTTGTGCAGAGGGAACATCAGAGCTTGTGCAGACTCAATTGACATTGAGGCCATGGCACCACTGCATACATAGAGTCTCTCCCATGTCCTCTTCTTCCTCACAATATTTGTCATGTACAGGGTGCATCACATAAGTGTAACAGAATGGGCTACGCCCATCAATTGTTTTGGCGTCTCCCATCTCCCCCTGTGCTGGATTGGTATGTCGGCGTTTCTCTTAATTACGGGGTGGACCCAGGCACCTATATGTAGGAACGCGATCACTGCCTGGATGTGCTACCTCCTATCTCTCCCGGCTTCCGGGACGTGTATTAGTTTGGTGTGGATGCCCGCTTGGCTGGTGTAGCCACCATCAGGTGAATGCTCTCTTCAGTAAGAGTGTGGTCTGTTCTGTTGGCGTTGAGGCCGGTGTAGCACTGTTGAGCCTGGTGCCTGCCTTAAAGCAGCGTGAGCAGTGTGGTCGGAGCTAGCAGCGCCTCCTCGTCTTCTCCTCAACTTGATCAAGAGCAAAACCTTTTTCACATCGATGTACGACGTCGGCTGGCATCTCCCAAGTGTCTCCACACCACAACAAGGCTGCTGTTCTGTCTTACGTTAAGTTCTCCATAATGACTTGATGTGGGCTTATTGTTCGCTCTGCTAATTGTTGGTTCTGTCTGGTTCTGGTATTGTTTGCCTTACCGACTGGGATTAAGTGTGCATACTTCATGTTGTCTTAGTATACTGCATGTCTAAGTCTGCTGGGCCGTGTGGTGCCTATTTTGCATGTTTAATTGTGTGCTTGCTTTTCTTTATGTGCATGTGGTTCTTGTGTTAATTTTTGGTTGTTGATCCTGTGCTTCCCTCTTTCAATCCTTGTTCAATGCATGAACTGCATGGCTTGTGCTGCATGCGCAATTCATCCCCATTGTAACTAGCCTACACTATTGTCCCTTTAGTGTAGTGGCCATATCGCCGGAACGGCTACTGTGCATGTGTGTGCATGTGCGTGGGTCTGCTTGTTGGTAGTGTGTGTGCATGCATTGGTCCGCTTGCGTGTGTATGTATGTATGTATGTTTGTATGTATGTGTGCAGTGAAGTGACTCTTCCATTGGCGTGACCAGGGTGGTTGCACTGACCCGGCCTGGCCTCTGGGGCCTAGCGTCTGTAAGACGGCCATCCCCGCCTCCAGTGCTTGAAAGCTAAGTACTACTATACTGTTCTTGCTAAATTATTTGCCATACTACTATTGTGTTCACCACAGCTCTAACCACAGTGTGTCTCTCTCTCTCTCTGGTCCTCCTCTGGACAGGTGCAGTGTGCATTAAGCGAGCGGCAGGATAACCTCCAGGTGGCGGGGTCCCTTCACGTTTCCTGTCACACATCCCGGGTGTCTGTCTTTACCTTTGGAGTGCAGTGTGCTTGCAGTGTGCTTGCAGTGCGATCCTCACGTGTGGCGTGTGTGTGTGTGTCCTCTGGACTCCTCTTCCCTCCTGTAGTCCTGCCAGTCGTGGTAAGCCCTTGCCCTGTTCCAATTCCCCCTCCCTAAAGAGAGCCCCTAGACATTGTGTGCTAGCTGACGTGCAACCTCGCTGGTCACCGTATGTATTGTGGTGTGTGTATGATCTGTGTCTTCCATATGGGTATTGTGCATTGAGATGGCTGTGACCTCTCCATAGTTGTGTTTTTATGTTATAAATAACAACCTGTCAATAAAAGTATATTTGTGGAATTTATGTCTCTAGCTTCCTACGTGTTGCGAACCTGTGTGCCCTAAATTGGATGTAAGGGTTAGCATTGGCTTAAATTATTTCCTAGGGGTGACCCTCCCCTAGGTGGCGTAGTCGTCCCTAAATTATACTAAATCTCTTGCCCCTGCTACATTTGACGTACTGTCGGCAGGATTACACTTTTTGAAGCCAGAGACATTAATTCCTTGTTTGTTTTGGTTGCTCTCATGTATTTTCTTTTACCTGTGTAAAAGTTGCAATCTCAGTATTTTGTCCTTTTCCCCTTTGAACAGGCAAAGACAGAACAGCAGCCTCTGTTTATCAAATTGACCGTATTACTAGGGCCTAGCCTTGTGCGATTTGTGTAGTGTTTTCTTCTCGTCAACATGTCGGAGGAGATACAGCTGCTCCGAGACCAACTGCTACAGCTCCAGGCTGATAATGAGCGGCTTCGTCAGGAACGTGTTAGTCCCCAACCAGGCCCTAGCACTGGTACCCCGGCCTCTACTTTAACAGGTAATGTTTCCCCAGCAATCGTCCCTGAGCGTTTGATAGTCATACCTAGGGACCGGAAGTGTCCCATGTTTAATGGTAAAAGTGGCCTAGGTATATTGGAGTGGATAGAGGAGCTACAAGCATGCGTGTGTGCCCGCCATCTTTCAGCTGATGACCAGCCCTTCTTCATCTTTGATCATTTAGAAGGAGAGGCAAGGAAGGAGATTAAATATCGTCCGAGTGTAGAGCGAAGAGACCCTGATAAAGTTCTAAACATTTTGAAGGAGTTGTATGGGTGTACCCGTTCGTATGTAACCCTACAGCAAGCCTTTTTTTCTCGACAACAGCAGGAGGGAGAAACATTGCACGAGTTCTCCTTGGCTCTAATGGCCTTGATGGATCAGGTTAGACAGCGTGCGCCTGATGGTATGCCCAATGCTGATGTTCTTCTCAGGGATCAATTTGTAGAGCATGTCATGGATAGCGCCCTCCGTAGGGAACTAAAACAGTTTGTTCGGTGTCAACCTTTGGCCAACTTACTGGTAGTACGTGGGGAAGCTATGAGGTGGGAACAGGAGGGGTTTCCTGGTGGTGCTAGGGGGCGTAGTTTCTCTCTCCCATCAGCATATGGCCTACAGTGTGGTGTACAGGGGCATTCTCGCCCCACATCTCCAGCTGTACAGGGAGGTGAGTTAGGAGAGTTAAAGGAGCTACTGAAGCGGCAGCAGGAACAGCTCAACCAGCTCACTCAGACCGTGGCATCCTTACAGAACCCCCCGTTGCATGGTAGGCCCCCTCGAAATGGTCCTTTGATTTGCAGACGGTGCCAGCAGCCTGGCCACTTTGCCAGGGAGTGTGATGGGGAAAGAGCTCCCCCTCCCCCTCGCCCTCGAGCCAATTCCACCTCTGGTCCACCCCCTGGCATCGTACCTAGATCTTTCCACTCTTCCCACCAGTCGGGAAACTGAAGCCCACTGAGCTGCCGAGCCAAGGTTCAGTTGGGGTATTTGCTGGCTCACGGGGTGGGGGAATGCCCGCCCTGATGTCGTCTTGTCCAAACATTGATGTTTTGATTGGGGGGATTACTGTTTCCTGTTTGTTAGATACTGGGTCCATGGTTTCCACTGTAACTGAGGGTTTCTTTTTGCAGCAGTTCGAACCTTGGGGACACGAACGTCTCCAGTCCTGCCATTGGTTGCAACTTAGGGCTGCGAATGGGCTTGCCATCCCGTATATTGGCTATCTGGAGTTAGATGTGGTCTTGTGTGGCAAGGTAATGCCTCGTTGTGGTATTCTAGTAGTGAAGGACCCCCCTGGCGCTTCATCTGCTGTCCCCGGTGTTTTGGGGATGAATGTTATCAGCCGTTGCTACCATGAGCTGTTTGGGGCCCATGGCCTGTCCCTTTTTGACTTTCCTGCAGTCTCACAGGCTCCTGGTCCGGTGGTTGAGGCCCTTCAGCAGTGCCATCAGGCTTCCTCCCAGGGTCCAAGTATTGACCGTGGCACTGCCCGTGTTCGAGGGACACGAGCTGTGCGCATCCCGGGGGGTGCCATGAAATTTGTGGCTAGTACCTGTTCAGACCAGCTCTCTGGTCAGACGGCACTTTTTGAACCTCTTGAATCCGGTCTACCGGCTGGACTGCTGGCCTCCCCATGTCTAGTCCAGGTTGTCAGAGGTACTGCTTATGTCCCTATTGTTAATGTTGGGATGACTGAAGTTCTCCTTTACTCCCGTACTGGTCTTGGCTCTTTAAGTAGTGCCCAAGTCATCAGTTTACCTACAGGTGTCACGGAGGTTAAGGTTGCCACCGCTACTGTTTCTTCCCAAGTAGCCCACAGTTCAGTGCAGGAGAGGATAGATGCGGTTGACTTGTCTGCGTTGTCAGACAACGAACAGACTGAAGTTAAGGGCCTGCTGCAGAGTTATAGTTCAGTTTTCTCCGCACATGACAGTGACTTGGGTTGCACCAACCTAATTTCCCATGACATCCCGCTGCTCGATGATGTGCCTGTGCGGCAGAGATATCGACGTGTGCCACCATCTGAATATGAAGTCGTGAAGGCCCACATAAACCAGCTTCTTGAGGCCCAAATAGTGAGGGAAAGCTGTAGCCCCTATGCTTCACCAATTGTCTTGGTTAAAAAGAAGGACGGAAGTCTTCGTATGTGCGTGGACTACCGTTTGCTTAACAATAAAACCTGTAAGGATGCTTTTCCCCTCCCACGCATTGAGGAGAGCTTAGATTCACTTGCTGGGGCCCAGTGGTTTTCAACCTTGGATCTTGCCAGTGGGTACAATCAGGTGCCGGTCTCTGAGCAGGATAAACCCAAAACAGCTTTTTGTACCCCCTTCGGTCTTTTCGAATGGAACCGGATGCCGTTTGGGTTCTGTAACGCCCCTAGCACCTTTCAGCGCTTAATGCAACGGTTGTTTGGGGATCAGCAGTGTCAGTCCGTGCTCCTATACCTGGATGACATTGTGGTGTTTTCCTCCTCAGTGACCCAGCACCTGCAGCGATTGGAAGTTGTCCTCAGCAGGTTGAAAAACGAGGGGCTGAAGGCCAAGTTAGAAAAGTGTGCCTTCTTTCAGCCACAAGTTAGTTACTTGGGGCATGTGATTTCCCGGGAGGGAGTATCTACTGACCCTGCTAAGGTGGAAGCGGTGGCCAAATGGCAACGTCCTCGCCATGTGTCTGAGTTGCGATCATTCTTGGGCTTCGCCAGTTACTACCGGCGCTTTGTAGAGGGCTTTGCCAAGCTGGCTGGCCCATTGCATAAGTTGGTAGCGGACCTCGCTGGGACCAAATCTAAACGAGGGTCCAGTCAGGGCATCGAAGCTACATGGACAGCTCAGTGTGAACAGAGCTTTGAGTCCTTGAAGTCAAGGTTGGTTTCCAGCCCAGTGCTGGCTTATGCTAATTTCTCCCAGCCCTTCATTCTGGAGATTGATGCTAGCTTTAGTGGCCTTGGTGCGGTCCTATCACAGGAACAGGATGGTGTTGTTAAACCTGTAGCTTATGCTAGTCGGGGCCTCCGGCCCACAGAGCGCAATATGACAAACTACAGCTCCATGAAGCTGGAGTTCCTGGCACTTAAATGGGCTATGACTGAAAAATTCAGGGAGTATCTGTTGGGGCATAAATGTGTGGTGTTTACAGACAACAACCCACTCAGCTACCTCCACTCTGCCAAGTTGGGGGCCACAGAACATCGTTGGGCTGCCCAACTGGCTGCATTTGATTTTGAGATCAAGTATCGCTCCGGCCGCAGCAATAAGAATGCTGATGCACTGTCTCGACAGTACCTGTCTGGTTCCAGCTTGGCTGAGTATGCCTTTCCCGGTACCCTAGTCCCTAAGCACTTGCAACAAGTCTCTGACTTGAACCCGACGATATCAGCTACCCAGTCTGTCATGTCAGTCCTCCCATGCCACACCCCGTCAGACATCCGTTCTTTGCAGGAGGCTGATCCCCTCCTGCAAGATGTTTTGGCCTTTTGGAGGAAACAGGTTCAACCTACCTCTCACGAGCGCCAACAGGTCCCTAGACTAGCAATGGTGCTCTTGCGCCAGTGGGATCGTCTGGTGGAGATCGAAGGGGTCTTGTATCGCCGTGTCTTTCGTCCCGATGGGGGTGAGGAAAGCCTACAGCTCCTCCTACCAGCATCTCTCCAACAGGAGACTCTAAAACAGCTGCATCAGGACCATGGCCACCAAGGTGTGGAGCGGACAATGGAACTGGTACGCCGTCGCTGTTATTGGCCAGGCATGTCCTCAGACATTAGGCAGTGGTGTCAAGAATGCGACCTATGCGAATGTAGTAGGGTAGACTGACTGTTGGCCCTGTGTCTTCCCTCTGGCCTGCCTTGCTAACGAGGGGCGGGGCAATGACCCTTAATTGGTTAACTGGCTCTGCAGCCTATTTAAGAGCTTGGATGGTTAGCAACAGTGTAGGCTCTGCTGCGAGAAGGTGTGTGCGAGCACACCAGAGCCTTCCACCAGGTATGCCATCTTTTTAAGTGTTTCTGTTTGTGTTAGTTTTGTCAGTGTGGTTAATGTTTATCATTTTATGTACTGTAGCTGGGTGCCCTGCCTGTCCGGACCTCAGCAGGGGTGATGTTTCCTGCTTCTCCGGACTGCTACAGTTGGTCAGGCTGCTGTCTTGTCTTCCTTTAGTTTTGTTTGATGTTTGCTTTACTATTTTGTCTGTTACTTTTGGTTTGATTGTCTTTGTCCATTGTCTTTCTTTTGTGAGCAGGCAGAGTGTTAATGGGGGGGGGCCTAGTCACCTGCTGGGGAACTAGAGTGTGTGTACTGAGAGTTGCTTGCTGTGGAGAGTTGCACTACTTAACACTTTCATACTGGAGAATTGCTGTGTTTGATATAAACTGGTCACCGTTGATATTAGCCTGCCCCCTCAGGCCAGCTCTGTCTGTCTCTGTTGAATGTCTGTCTTTTGTGTTCAATAAATTGTTTATTTAAGGAATTCATGTCTCCTTATGCTTGATCGAACCTGTGCAGCTCAGTCTCAGTAAAAGTCTCAATCTCCTAAAGATTCCCTGAGGCGCTAGGCCCCAGGGTGGCGTAGTCAGGCTACAGATTTGGGGTGGTTGCCCTGTCCACCCTGTTACATTCTGGCGTAAGTCGGCAGCAAGCAAAAAGACATGAATTCCTTTTCTTTTGTTTTGTTAGATTTGCAGATTTGTGTTGTGCTTGGTTTTCTTTGTTTTCCTTATTTTCAAGACAAGACAGCAGCTGACCAGAAGATCACGTACCAGGAACCCCCGAAGTCCAGCCTCCAACATCCCAAGTCCCTACCCTCACCGTGGTGATCCTCTGTGCCTCCTTTTAGACCAGTCCGGCGGACGGCGCCTCCGTAGGTTGGTCAGGATCGACCCATAGAAGGACCATTACCCACGATCGGGAGGATTCATGTTGGAGTGGGATGAGCATGACTTACAGATGGTACGGGTTGAGAATGCTCCTTTCTTTCCCGCACATCGGGACTCCCGAAGCATCGGGACTTTAATTAAAACTGCAACCGCAAGGGGGCAACATAAGACCGCCTTAATAAAAGGAAGGTTCGGCTCATACCGGAAAACACGGAAAAACCCGAAGACACCGCGCTGGTGACAAGCGGAGAAAAGAGACATCACGCTCGGCATGTCAGATTGCAGTTTCAGAGTTTTCGAATGTTTTACAGCGTAGGCCTACCTCACAGCTGGCTCTCTCACTCGACGTAGCCTATAACTCAGTCAGTCCAGCAGAGATGCCAGAGCAACGTTTTGGTCAATGGAGAGGGAGAGAAATGCTCCGCATATCCGTCTCATTTAATCCGTCTCATTTAATCATTAAAATGAAGGTGATGACTGGCGAAATTATAATCAAACGACGTTTCAATAAACCATTGTTGAAATTAATGAAAATGGTTTTAGAAGCCTTCAATTCAACCTGAAAGACTCGATATAGGCAACCTTAGATTAATTCATTAATTCATTACGGTTACAAGACCGCATTTCCGTGAATAGGCTATTATTGTCAAGGCGAAGACGAAAGAGATGGACAAGATGGACATTTAGGCTACATTTATGTTAGGAATACTTAGAAATGTGTAGGCCTATAGGCTATTTTAAAACGGAGGCATGTTCATTTTAACCGGCGACGCTGGGTAGCTTACCCAGCACTTTATCACAGATTTTGTCCCCACCACTTTTGACAACTGAAAATAAAACGTGTTTAACAGAAATATCTTTAATAGGCCTACATGCCTATCATGTCACTTTACTTATAACCGTAGGCTACATGATTGGAGAAGATCGCGCATTTTGTAACATTATAACAATGGATGGTCAGATATGCGATAGGGCAGTGAGGTTGATTCATTGTAACCATCGACTAGTAGGCCTAGCTCCGCAAAAGAAGTTTCTAGCAACTTAGAATATATGGATCTCGTTATGCATGTTCATGTTGATTCAGAGATAGACATAGACTACCGTGGGCTACTGTGCGTCAATATAACAGCATTTTATCATGTGGTGAATTAATGACTAACGTCAGTTTAACATGTCAGAACTTTTGATCGGCGTTTCAAGTGCATGCCGCGAATAGGCTAAATGAACTCGACTGACTGAATCCTTTATATTTCTTGGCTAAGTGCGAAGAAATTGACACTCGAACTGTGGCGTAAATGGTTGAGGCATCTTAATCATACGTCAGCGACCGGGGTTCAAAACTTACTCTACGAACCTCCGGAACCCATTAAAGCAAGAGGCATTATTTTATTAAAAAGTTTTGCGATTTTTTTATGATTGCGATGTCTGCTGAAAAGAAAAGTTAATATGTGAATTCGTGGTTCAGCGCGCACACACACACACACACACACACACACACACACACACACACACACACACACACACACACACACACACACACACACACACATTTTTACATTTACATAATAGGGCTCGGGCACACGCCTTGCATTCTAGGAATATCGCCGCCATTTGGTAGCGCACTGAACGTAATATCCATTCATTCAGATGCACAAGACAAGAAGCAGAAATAGTAGCGATTTATTCTTTTCCTCTTGCGATCGTGGGTTGCACTGTTACACCCCACTACACAGCAACATACTACCAAGAAGGCAAAAACTAAGTAACAGGAACACACTAAAAGGCGGGAGTAAATAGTAATCCATAGTAAACTAAGGAGTGAAGCTGCCAATGTGGCAGTGCCCGCGAAGTTTTGATGTCATGATCCCGAGCCCTAGTGTCAGGAAGTGTCTGTCGAGAGAGAGGGGGGAGGGAGGCAATCGTCCAATGCCGCATACAGGTAGGCTATAATGTCTAGTGAACTGGTTAGACAAGTGTGGGGGAGGGGGAATGATCGCACAAGACAATTGCTCTTCATGAAATGGGTAGTCTCACAGACGTTTGTCGATGTTTAAACGTAGCCTACTACATCACTTGCGAAATCGGACGTGGCACATAGAATTATTAGGCTACTGGATTTAATATAGCATAGACTTTGTTCATCCTATATTAGCCTATATTAAAATGTAATGTGCTGCGGGGAAGCATTGGGGAAGTCAGTTTAAGTTGTCCTGTAACAATTTGCCTCTTATTATAAGATTATAAGAGTATGCAGCCACTACGCACATAATAGTCTAGGTTACGGGCGGATGCGAGCAACCCCATGCAAAAGAAGGCCTTAAGTTAACGGACTGAAGGCCTATTTACATGTCAAACATGCATTAAATCTAAGAAACGAAAAACACAAATATCATGTATTGTGTCGTAAACAGTTAATGACTTCGTGGCCACTATGCGCAACTGCATCGCGCAGTGAGCTGAAGGATAGGAGGACCGACACTTATTAACACAAAGCTTTGTAAAGCACTAACAACCACCCCTCAAAGTTCATTGTCCATAAGTCCAAACAATAAGTATAAAAATCCGACAATCCAAAACGATAACGAGATCTCCCAGAAACGAAAAACAAGTTTGTTGAGTAGCCTAGTCCTTCCAACAATCTCAGCTTTTGCGTTTGTTAGATAAAAGGCATTCTGTCCTGCTGTATTCCAATGAGAAAAAATCATCCACAAGGTAGGCTAAGGGTCACGGTAATGCAGCATGCAGGAATCTATATAGGCCTACGCACAAAACGAATGAATGGATTATATCGGCCAAAACGAATGAATGGGTTGGGAGAGTCGTCTGGCTGTGTCAGCAGACTGCAGTCGGTCTCGAGGGGTTAAATAGCGCACGTACTTGAATTTTAATCTGAAGAAGACCAAATCAAATCAAAAAAGAAGGATTTCAAGTGTGCAAACCTTTTTCCATTTTTTTATGATTTAGCCTACTCTTGTTCTGCACCTTGACCGGGGATGTGCACAAACTTTTTTACTACACTTGAATTTTAAACCAACTCTTCTCTAGCCTATATCCTATAAAAGAAGGATTTCAAGTGTGCGAACCTTTTTCCATTTTTTTTATGATTTAGCCTACTCTTGTTCTGCACCTTGACCGGGGATGTGCACAAACTTTTTTACTACACTTGAATTTTAAACCAACTCTTCTCTAGCCTATATCCTATAGCCATACTTTAATAATCAGATGTTATGCTCATTTTTGTAGGCTACACCTCACCGGCAAGCACGCACGCAAATGCTGCTTTTGCACATCTACAATATTGGCCAGGCTATATAGAATAGGCTTTTAGGACTGTATTTTGCCTTCGTGCAACTTTAGTTGTGCTCAATCTAAATTATTGTCAGTAAGGATAGGTCATATTACCAAATGGCGAACCTCGAAAATTATTTAGGATATAGAGCCGTGTCCATTACGCATGCAGTTATTTTTTAGGCTATTGTTTTATTTGAGTGTTTTTGTCTACCATGGCAAACATAGTTGAAACGTTCGCTCTAAACTTAAGTATTTCCAATCGGCTTTCACAAAACCGATGAGGTCCAGATCTCAGTGGCCTCATAGCTGCCTACAGCCATGCATAGTAAGCCTAATGATAGCCTAATAGTTATGACATTAATAGCCTATTAATGACCTCATGTCGGAATGGCACGTTGTTTGAAAAAAAAAAAGTTAAATAGGCCTAGGCCTTCCGCCGAGTGGGGATATGTCGGAATGAACAGCGGATACCAGCTGGGTTGTAAAACATTACTGTATTCGTTGATCTTATCGATGCAGTCCTTGCGGCCACTTCTCCCCATCGTAGGAAACTTTCTGTTTAGTGTTGACAACACAAAGGCCTTCACGTTGTGTGGCAGTGCTTGCTTGCCCTTCGATCCATCCCAGTTGGTGGTTTTGCACCTGTCCCTGAGTTATAGTCTATATGAGTAAGCGCTTATATGCTCTAACCGCATAATAAAAGAAGCACCTGCAGCAGTGCTTATGGCAAGGCTATTAACACCTGTCACTGAGCTATGGACAAGCAGTTATGCTCGAAAATTATCATAATAACAGACACACCTAATTGTATGTCTCTATGTTTAAACACATCAAATTAGGAAGCATTTCCGCCGCAACGTTTGCTTTCTTTTTCTGTCGGTCCGCGGTTGCTTGGTCAATTGCGCAGCAAATTATCATCACCGGACCTAATTTCACCCCATGTCTCGCGGACCAGCAGCAGTCTCCACGTTTCGCGGCCCATAGTTTGAGAAACGCTGCATTAAAGTGTCATTAGGTTGTAGGCTATATGTTTAGTGATTTCTTTGTGTGTTTTTCATTGTAGTGTGTGTGCATTGAGTAGTTCCTTAAAATACGGAACAAAGAGCGTCCCGTAGCCTATCTGTTCAATACGGAAGAAGACTAACTATTACTTATATATTTCTTATAACGAAACGCGAAGAAAAAATACGAGGACTGACCATCTCGTTTCTCCGCGTTTCCCCCAATACCATGGCGACAAAGAGAAATAAATATGATTTGACATTTAAGCTGATTGCTGACAAATTTGCCACACAATTCGGGAGAAGCAGCGGACAGGAGCGCCACCACAAGCAAGCACTTCTAGCCCAAATTAACATGGCAACGTTGCCTATGACTAAAGTGTCTAAGTAGGCTAGTCCTACTAATATTACATTTGATTGGTAGCATGTTTGTAGCGCGCCAGTTTACCCATCCCCTACATCAAAACAGCTTAGAATCAATCAAAGAATCAGCTGTGTCGGCGTTAGGCTGTAGGCGATTTTCTATAACCATTTTCATTCATTTCAACAATGGTTCATTGAAACGTTGTTTGAATAATTTCGCCAGTCATCACCTTCATTGTAATGATTAAATGAGATTAAGCAGTCGACTATTGACGGATATGCGGTCTTCATCATTTTGAAATGCGGGATGAAACTTTCTGCCACCTGGTGGTTGTTTGGGTACATTGCCTTAGGCTCGAAAAAAATCGGCTTGACGGCCTGCGGGATCTCTTCGGGAGTCCCGCGGGAGAAGGTGCATTCTCAACCCGTACCCACTGTATGGACTTATGGGGGGATGTCAGGGTATTCGTTTGTCATGATTTTACCAATTTTAATAGGTAACCGGGGGTATGCCCTCAGAGAATCACTGGGTCATGGGGTGGGTCCCATTAGCGGGGTTTTCTGAGGGGCCCCTGGCTCTCCTTATTCCAGCATTGGCCTACTGACCATGCTGTGTGTCCTTGTTCTGTGTGTTGGGTAGCAGTGCTTGAAACACTGGGTCCCCAAAATGGTTGGGTAGCAGTGCTTGAGACACTGGGTCCCCTGAATCTGGGTAGCAGAACTGGCCCATAAGCCAGGCTGCATGCCGCTGGAGTGTTTGGGTAGCCGCGCTGGCCGCGGGGTCCCCTGTATCTGGGGTTTGGTCCAGTGACCAGACCCGTCCCCGTCATGGGGTTGAGTGGCAGCACTGGGGTTCACCTTACTGCCAATACCTGCTTCATTTTATTGTATGTGCACTTGTGCCTGAGAGCCCTTACCAACCCCTTATGTGCTCGTTTAAACAGTGTATCGTCGGGACGACGATACATCTTGGGGGGGGAAGAATGTAGTAGGGTAGACTGACTGTTGGCCCTGTGTCTTCCCTCTGGCCTGCCTTGCTAACGAGGGGCGGGGCAATGACCCTTAATTGGTTAACTGGCTCTGCAGCCTATTTAAGAGCTTGGATGGTTAGCAACAGTGTAGGCTCTGCTGCGAGAAGGTGTGTGCGAGCACACCAGAGCCTTCCACCAGGTATGCCATCTTTTTAAGTGTTTCTGTTTGTGTTAGTTTTGTCAGTGTGGTTAATGTTTATCATTTTATGTACTGTAGCTGGGTGCCCTGCCTGTCCGGACCTCAGCAGGGGTGATGTTTCCTGCTTCTCCGGACTGCTACAGTTGGTCAGGCTGCTGTCTTGTCTTCCTTTAGTTTTGTTTGATGTTTGCTTTACTATTTTGTCTGTTACTTTTGGTTTGATTGTCTTTGTCCATTGTCTTTCTTTTGTGAGCAGGCAGAGTGTTAATGGGGGGGGGGCCTAGTCACCTGCTGGGGAACTAGAGTGTGTGTACTGAGAGTTGCTTGCTGTGGAGAGTTGCACTACTTAACACTTTCATACTGGAGAATTGCTGTGTTTGATATAAACTGGTCACCGTTGATATTAGCCTGCCCCCTCAGGCCAGCTCTGTCTGTCTCTGTTGAATGTCTGTCTTTTGTGTTCAATAAATTGTTTATTTAAGGAATTCATGTCTCCTTATGCTTGATCGAACCTGTGCAGCTCAGTCTCAGTAAAAGTCTCAATCTCCTAAAGATTCCCTGAGGCGCTAGGCCCCAGGGTGGCGTAGTCAGGCTACAGATTTGGGGTGGTTGCCCTGTCCACCCTGTTACACCAGGTTGCCAAAGACTCGGGTCCAGTCCCACATAGTTTCATGGGTCACCTCCTTGCTTCTAGGCCAAATGAAATTGTTGCTATTGATTTTACACTGTTGGAACCATCTCAGCATGGAATAGAAAATGTCCTCGTCATGACTGACGTGTTCAGTAAATATACACAGGCTGTCCCTACCCGGGATCAGCGGGCCTCTACTGTGGCCAAGGTTCTTGTGTATGAATGGTTTTACCGGTTTGGAGTGCCCAGTCGTATCCACTCAGACCAAGGCAGAAGCTTTGAGAGTTCTTTGATTCAGCAACTCTGCTGCCTGTACGGGGTAGCAAAGTCCCGTACTACCCCATATCACCCGGCAGGAAATGGCCAGTGTGAGCGTTTTAATAGAACTCTCCATAACCTCCTGCGCACTCTGCCTGTGTCACGGAAGCGTGACTGGACTTCTTGTCTACCTCAGGTCCTGTACTGCTATAATACCACCCCCCATCAGAGCACCGGTGAGTCCCCGTTTTACTTGATGTTTGGTCAAGAACCCAGGCTGCCAGTGGACTTCCTCCTGGGACAGGTCCAGGACCCAGTGCCAGGGACTGTACAGGACTGGATGACCGAGCACCAAGCCAGACTCAAATTGGCTTTTGAGGGTGCACAGGAGCGATTGGTAACTGCTGCCGGCCGGCGAAAGGAGCGACATGACCAACGAGTCCATGAGGCCCCCCTGGAGGTAGGCCAGCTAGTTTATCTTCGGGACCATGGTGTTAGGGGTCGGCATAAGATCCACGATTTCTGGAGCCCAATAGTCTATCAGGTAGTGCGAGCGCCTCTTGGGGAAGGAACTGTTTATACCATTGCCCCGTCCCATGACTTGCAGAAGGTAAAGAACGTTCATCGTGACTCGTTGAAGGCACAAATCCTTCCCGCCGCTCCAGTTCCTCAGGAACGGGCCCCATCGCCTCCTGCCCCTGCCCAACGTGTCGATGACCCTTCGGATGAGGATGACCCGTAGCTGCTGGCTGTGCAGGGCCCCTTGCCATCCTCCTCCGTGGGACCAAGTACTTCAGGTCCCACTGGCCCACTTAGGTTGACCTCATTGGAGGTGGCGTCCGTCCCAGACCCTCCCTTGGGGCAGAGAAGCCCCTCGGCATCAATACCTTCGTGGTCTTCCGAGGAACCGTCCCATTCCGGTCAGCCGGTCGTGCGTCGGACTGCCCGTCCCAAGGCTGGCCAACACTCTAATGTCCACCACCTTCCTCGGGCGGCTTCCAACCTGGCTGATGGTTTGTAGTTGTCGTCGGGGTGACGACTCAAAAGGGGGGGGTAGAATGTAACAGAATGGGCTACGCCCATCAATTGTTTTGGCGTCTCCCATCTCCCCCTGTGCTGGATTGGTATGTCGGCGTTTCTCTTAATTACGGGGTGGACCCAAAACCTTTTTCACATCGATGTACGACGTCGGCTGGCATCTCCCAAGTGTCTCCACACCACAACAAGGCTGCTGTTCTGTCTTACGTTAAGTTCTCCATAATGACTTGATGTGGGCTTATTGTTCGCTCTGCTAATTGTTGGTTCTGTCTGGTTCTGGTATTGTCTGCCTTACCGACTGGGATTAAGTGTGCATACTTCATGTTGTCTTAGTGTACTGCATGTCTAAGTCTGCTGGGCCGTGTGGTGCCTATTTTGCATGTTTAATTGTGTGCTTGCTTTTCTTTATGTGCATGTGGTTCTTGTGTTAATTTTTGGTTGTTGATCCTGTGCTTCCCTCTTTCAATCCTTGTTCAATGCATGAACTGCATGGCTTGTGCTGCATGCGCAATTCATCCCCATTGTAACTAGCCTACACTATTGTCCCTTTAGTGTAGTGGCCATATCGCCGGAACGGCTACTGTGCATGTGTGTGCATGTGCGTGGGTCTGCTTGTTGGTAGTGTGTGTGCATGCATTGGTCCGCTTGCGTGTGTATGTATGTATGTATGTTTGTATGTATGTGTGCAGTGAAGTGACTCTTCCATTGGCGTGACCAGGGTGGTTGCACTGACCCGGCCTGGCCTCTGGGGCCTAGCGTCTGTAAGACGGCCATCCCCGCCTCCAGTGCTTGAAAGCTAAGTACTACTATACTGTTCTTGCTAAATTATTTGCCATACTACTATTGTGTTCACCACAGCTCTAACCACAGTGTCTCTCTCTCTCTCTCTGGTCCTCCTCTGGACAGGTGCAGTGTGCATTAAGCGAGCGGCAGGCTAACCTCCGGGTGGCGGGGTCCCTTCACGTTTCCTGTCACACATCCCGGGTGTCTGTCTTTACCTTTGGAGTGCAGTGTGCTTGCAGTGTGCTTGCAGTGCGATCCTCACGTGTGGCGTGTGTGTGTGTGTCCTCTGGACTCCTCTTCCCTCCTGTAGTCCTGCCAGTCGTGGTAAGCCCTTGCCCTGTTCCAATTCCCCCTCCCTAAAGAGAGCCCCTAGACATTGTGTGCTAGCTGACGTGCAACCTCGCTGGTCACCGTATGTATTGTGGTGTGTGTATGATCTGTGTCTTCCATATGGGTATTGTGCATTGAGATGGCTGTGACCTCTCCATAGTTGTGTTTTTATGTTATAAATAACAACCTGTCAATAAAAGTATATTTGTGGAATTTATGTCTCTAGCTTCCTACGTGTTGCGAACCTGTGTGCCCTAAATTGGATGTAAGGGTTAGCATTGGCTTAAATTATTTCCTAGGGGTGACCCTCCCCTAGGTGGCGTAGTCGTCCCTAAATTATACTAAATCTCTTGCCCCTGCTACATTAGGATAGCTACTTAATCAAATATCTGAAATGTACAAAAAAATGAGTGATCATTTTATCATAATGTTAGCATATTCATAGAGATCACTAACAGCTCAGAGAGAGAAATGCACTCTACCTTCATCAATGGATGCATCCGTAGGTAGAGGGCTTAGAAATGTAAGCCAAGTACCTAGGAGAGAGAAAAGATTGTGAGCTGAGAATTATAAGGTTCTATCTCCATTTTTGGTCAAAATTGAGTTTTTGACATAATCTGACTCATTGGATGTTTATTAATGCCTGTGTGGTGTTATTTTTGTAAAAAATATTGTTTTACTTAGAACTTTTTTATTTTATTAACTCATTGGCTGCCAGCGATTTTCAGTGCAGAGCGCTCCATACTGCCAGACGTTTTACAGCATTTTGACTGTTTTTCCAAGATCCACCGAACGGTGAGCTTTATGACTATGTAAACACCGAAGGTACCAAATGAAAGAGTAGACTCTCTTCTTTCACCAGGAAAAAACGGCTTGTTTCTATCGTTTTCCGTTCTTTAGTAATCGTCAGTAGAACATGGGTTAGTTTTGCTAAAAACACCTGTTTTTGACCAAAACATGGAGAAAACGATCTTTTTGTGAAAATCAACTTTTTAACGTTAGCGTTTCAGTAGTATGTCAACCACGATTGCACTGTTATCTCGTCAGTCTCGTCAAGGTTGCTAGGGACTCTGATGGTCGCTAAAGACTCTGAACAGGATGCTAGACTTAGCAAGCTAACACTAGCCAGGTTGTTGTTAGTCTATATCGCAATATCCAATGTAAATGGATCATACCGTTCACATGTTTTCCATCCTTGATGTAAGAAGTAAGCATATTTATTCCCTGCATCGCGTGCAAACTAGATCCACTGTGGTCGATCTTCAGTGTGTTTGCTAGTTGTCTCTGCATGACTTGTGCACTCTAGGCAGATACTAATGATCCAAATGGCACTGTTGCCATCTAGAGGTTCGGATCGCTAGTGCAGTCTGTTTACAAGCCTGAAACTCTGCCAGATCGTTCCCAAGCCCACCCAGGAGCCCTCCCCATTGAAAACGGCAATGGCAGTCAACGTATGTGTCTAAATTGACGTTTAAAGACGTCAATGGCAGTTAATGAGTTAATAACTATCTCACATAACATAAACCGAGTTGGGGTTATAATACTGCGTTCATGCAGCTCGGAACCTCGGAAATTTCTGACCTCCGATAGCGGAAAAATGACATGAACGCTAGGTCGGGTGGGATTTTTTCCTCGGAGACTCGTGCGGAAGTTTTGTGCCCCGAGGTGTCCGACTTGACGTCACTATCATATTCTCCAACCACGACGGCCTCCCTTGGAACAACACAAGAGGTGAATTCCACTGTCATTACGAATAGGCAAGGTAATCTGTCACTAAATTTACAACACAGACAGAAACACTCGCCCAAGACAATTTCCTTCTTGCTCAACCATAGCCTACTAAGCAGTTGTAATAACGTATTTATGCGTTTCCTGTATTTATTTTCCGAACTGATCTCATGAACACAATTTTTTCGGAGGTCGGGACTTTTTAAAGGGAGGTCCTCCGAGGTTCCGAGCTGCATGAACGCAGTATAAGGTTCTATCTCCAGTAGATTCAATATCCAATAAAAACCCTGAATGAACACGGACGGACCAATCAAAACCCATGTCTTAGCTGTGTAGCCTGGACACAGAGCTAAGGGCTGGACAGGAGTCACGGGATATTTATTGAAGCCGGCGATGGCGCCCAAAAGATATAAACGCAGATGTGCCAGTACTAGAAGATGTTGGTAAGTTGAAGCACATAGAGCTGGTATATAATATTTAATTTACAAATCATTAGCTAGCTAATGTAAACCAGCTTGTTTGCCAAAGTAGCTAGCTAGCTAGTTTAGCATTAGCGAACTTTAGCATTAGCTTGCTAGCTAACCAACAGCTCACTTACAGTTTTGCAGTTGTGCTGTAAATGTATGTATGTGACAAATAAACATCCCTGTATCCTTGTCACATCCCTGTTTCCTTGTATCCTTGTAGATGGGCAACTGCAGCTTAGTTAACATAATGCCAATTTCTAACTTTACTCCCCTTCCATAAATGCAAGCTAGCTAGCTAGTTGCTATCTTTTAAGCTTGATAAATTATTGGTGTCTTGATGACTGCAACCTATCTTATCACCAATTTCTAACTTACTCCACTTCCATAAATGCAATCTTACAAATGTTTTAAGCTTGCTAGATTATTGGTGTCTTGATAAAAGTTGCACCATTTATATCAGGATAATAATTCAATTGTTTTTTGTTACAGAAATGATGATAGTGGTTCTCCAAAGGCAAAGAGGACAGCTGCAGATTGAGGTGGGTAGCCTACTTCTATAGATGGATGGAATTTCTATTGAATTTACTGTGCCTTTCTTTGTAAAATACCCAATCTGTGTTCTCAGTGTCATAAAACGAAATAATAAATTGACACATTATAATATTGGATCATGTAATAATAATAAATAATCTTTAGCTTCTCTTGGCTACTGCTGGGGTTATGTTTTGCAGGTTTGTAAAATACCCAAACTATGTTCTCAATGTCATAAAGCAAAATAATGAATCGACACATTATTATAATATTGGATCATGTAATAACAAAGAGTATAGAAGTAACTATACTCTTTGGTAATAATAAATAACCTTTAGCTTCTCTTGGCTACTGCTGGAGCTATGTTTTGCAGGTTTGTAAAATACCCAAACTATATTCTCAATGTCATAAAACAAAATAATGAATCGACACATTATTATAATATTGGATCATGTAATAATAAATAATCTTTAGCTTCTCTTGGCTATTGCTGGGGTTATGTTTTTGCAGGTTTGACAGGCAGTGAATGGTCGAGTTGCACAGATGTTTTCAGACACTACCTTGTAGGCAAACATGCCACTGGCAGTGCGTACATTAATCACTAGGCCTATTTGACTGTTTATCTTGTTGAGTCTTTAAGGGAAATTATGGTAGTAGTCCTAGGCAGTGCCTCAGTGGTTTCCATTGTCTAATCTTTAGCCATGTTAAGCTATGCAGATTGTCCTGATATAGATGATCGAATTCTACAGAATGTATGTCTCACCATTAGTGACTTTCCTGTAAAATGATATTGTGATGCTCAGCTGTATTAGTTTTTGTAGCCATGCCAGGAGAGTCAGAGACCCCCAGAGCAGCAGCGAGAGGGACAGTAGCCGAAACAGCCAGGGCCATTGCAGCAGAGACACCTAGGGCCAGACCAGCCGAGACACCCAGGGCCATTGCAGCAGAGACACCCAGGGCCAGACCAGCCAAGAGACCCAGGGCCATTGCAGCAGAGACACCCAGGGCCAGACCAGCCAAGACACCCAGGGCCATTGCAGCAGAGACACCCAGGGCCATTGCAGCAGAAACACCAGCAGTTGGGATACAGCAGAGACCAGAGCAAGGGAAGAGTAGGAAAAGGATCTGCACTCCATCATCATGGAAGTCAGTATGCACAAAGAGGCTTTATCAAGAGGGTAAAGAACACGTCAACACGTCTAAAGACACAGGGCCAGATGTACTAAGACAGCGCTAATACCGAGTTTTCGTATGCGCAAAATGCGAACGCTGTGCTTTACTATATTGCGTGGAATTTACTATGCTGTCACTTCATTACGTTAACTGCGTCCAACACCGCCCGTTCCCGCCCCCTGTACCGCCAATTGCGCTGTGCGGAGCTGAACGACAAGCGCAGTTGAATATTGCAACATTAAAAATAATCAAAGTTTAGCGATCATACATGATACAAAGAAATGTCAACGAGCAGCGACAGACAGAGTAGGCCTAGTAGTTCTACTAATCCACTAAAAAAAAAAAAAATACTTGAACTATTTACTACACGTAGACCAGGGCTATGACTTAAAATAGAGTCTAACAGATTGAGAAGGGCTATGTCGTGAAAGAGACAATACGATATTACAGAGGCAAACGAAAGTTAAGGTTGCTTTTGACATAGTACAATGAAGAAAACTGATGCTCTGAATACTGATTCAGCTGTCTGTAAACGTTTTTCTAAGAGAAGCAGTCAACCGCAATTTGGATTACACCTGCTTTTAGCTGGCGGAAGTTTTTCGACGCAAAATAGACGTGCGCTGTTTTCATTCATATGACGGAATACTTAATCAATCGCTAATAGCACCTCTCCTCCCCTGCGCGTTACACCCATTTTCAGCTGATCCGCCCAGGAATTAATATGCATGACACGGAAAAACGCAAATAGCCATTCTCAGCTCCTACGGCAGGCAGTCTGCGCGTTTCTCTCATTGCGGCCTGTTAATACATATCCTCCCCATGTTTTTACGCGCACGCTACGCTTGAAATAGGCACAAAACGTTAGTGGCCCTCAGTGCCAGCCAAACAAATAAAAACATTTAAGGACTGCACTGTGTCCTGTAAATTTAATTGTGCCAGGAAAGTCACTCATGGTGAGAGGGAGAGGTGTTTTGAAGAGTACTATAGTCTGAATCAGGACAGGAAATATGACTACATTATGATGTCAACTGAGTGCCATGTCAAAGAGAGACAGCGTGGTAGTGGCGGCGAATCTCGCCGTACACACTCTTTCAAATATTTTCTTAATCTAGGAGAGGGACAGAAAGTGAGAGTATGCAAGCCATTTTTTCTAGGTACTATCTCAGTTAGTCAGAAAACAGTGTACAATGTACACCAAAAAAAAAGCCAGGCTGGCATGCCAAAGTCAGATGCACAGGGAAAGCATCCTAAAATACAAATAGATCAGGACAAAAAAGAGAAGGTGCTGGAGCACATTAGGTCATTCCCAGTCATAGAGTCACACTACTGTCGTGCCCGCACCCAAAAACTGTATCTTGAGCCAACCCTAAATGTGGCCAAGATGTATGATCAGTACAAAATTAAATGTGCTGAAAATGAAACACCAGTGAACATGTCCTACTATAGATTTATATTTAACACAGAGTTCAATCTTGGGTTTCATGTCCCTAAATCAGACAGGTGTGATGAATGTGAGGCATACGCAACAGCTCAAAAACAGGGGTTGGTAAACCAGCAGCGAGAGGATGCACACAACAGACACGTACATGAAAAAAATGCCATGCGCCAAGAGCGGCAAAGGGACAGAAACGATAAACAGCACCTTACGGTCTGTTTTGATTTGGAAAACGTAATCTCATGTCCAAGAGCTGAGATCAGTTCATTCTTCTATGAAAGGAAGATGAATATGTATAATATGACTGCCCACAGCTCTCTTACCAAGAAAGGGTATTGTGCTGTGTGGACGGAGGCACTGTCAGGAAGAGGAGGGAACGACATGGCAAGATATAAAGTAAGTCTAAAAATCGCTACCACACGGTCCATCCCTTGTCGCGGGGTGGTGGCTTGAGTGCCTCCGTGACCCCGAGAGCTATACCAGCGGGTGCGCAAGCACCTAGTAGGGCCAAAGATCATTAAGGGCGGAGCAAGATACTTCATGAGAAGCCACTTCCTGGAACCCAAATGGCAAGAGGGGGGGTCAAAATCCCCCTTTATGCAGAGCAGAGGCAGCAACTGTTCCATTGAAGTCTATGGACATAGATCAGAATTTCAACTATATGCTAAAATCTCCATTCTCTAGAGTTAGGAATGTGAATTTTGGGCACGGTTTCATGACCCTCAACCCCTTCTGACCACTTCAGGTACCCTTTTAGCATTTTTGAGCATTCCCGTCTGGAGAAAATCGACTTTATATCAGGTGTGCCCCTCTTGTTTATTCTGCTTATTGGCCGGTTGCTACGTACGCTCTACCTTGACAACACATTAGCCAGCCAGCTGAACCAAATCCTGATTTGTGCTAACGTCGATCAGATGGCGCTGGGGTAGCTTAATGAGAGCAGCGACATATTTCCATTATTCCATTGATGTTTTTATTCAATTCCTTGAAATGTATGCTTTGTGTGTGTTACTTCCATATTAGAACTAATAAATGTAGAGGGCTTGAAAGAGCAGCAAGATTATTTTTGAACATCATCAAGCATTGATAATCGAGTGCTTGATTTTGTACACCTGTGGAAAGGGACCTGATGAAACCCATGAAATACGTCTGACACGCAATGACGCGCCTCTTTATGCAGAGGAAGTGATCCCCGTTTTGCGCCCATAGACATGAACTACGACGACGTATCTTGCTACGCCTTAAGGATCTTTGGTAGGGCCTCCCATGCTGGACAGGTCAGAGGGTAGAGGTGAGACTAATTGGACCACTCGCCCAGAGGTTAAATGGGTTGGCGTAGGGCCAACAACCCTACCCGTCAAAAAAGCGTGTTACAGAAGCATCAACAACAATTCAAAACCAACACGGCCTGGGTGAGGAAGGGCTCCCACATAGGAGGTTTATGACGCGGAGCAGTGAAAGCCGAGAGGAAGCTGCTAGGCTGACCCCCCTTCTAACCCCCAGGACAAACACAAACATCGCTACATGGAACGTCAGGACCATGTATGAAGCAGGGAAGACAGCACAGGTAGCACAGGAGATGAGGAATTACAACATCTCTCTCCTGGGGCTATGTGAGACAAGGTGGCTGCAGACAGGGCAGCTGCGACTGACATCAGGAGAGACGATGTTGTACTCTGGCCATACCGAAGACGGTGCACCTCACACAGAGGGGGTGGCTTTGATGCTGGCTCCAGAGGCACAGCGTTCTCTCATAGGCTGGGAACCAGTAAATCCATGAATTATCACGGCCAAATTTGCCACCAAGAAGAAAAGCATCAAACTGAACATCATCCAATGCTATGCCCCAACAAACGACGCAGAAGAGGAAAAGAAAGCCGAATTCTACGAACAACTACAGTATGTGCTACTTAGACAAAAAGGAAAGGATATCACCATTCTCATGGGTGATTTCAATGCTAAGATTGGAGCCGACAACACAGGCTATGAAGACATCAGGGGTGTACATGGATTGGGGCAGATGAATGAAAATGGAGAACGATTTGCAGACCTGTGCTCACTTAACCATCTGGTAATCGGAGGCAGTGCCTTCCCCCACAAAAGGATTCACAAGGCCACATGGAGATCCCCGGACCACATCACAGAGAATCAAATTGACCACATTTGCATCAGCAGAGAGTTCAGGAGATCATGCCAGGATGTGCGGGTCAGGAGAGGGGCAGATGTGGCATCAGACCATCACCTCTTGGTAATGACTGCAAAACTTCGATTGAAAAAGCACTCCACAACCCCCAGTGGAAGAACACGATACAACGTTGGACTTCTTAGGAATAAAGAAGTACAAAGAAGATTTCAGATGAGCCTTACCGACAGATACCAGCAACTACAGGAGCACGACGAAGACACAGACATGGACATAGAGACAAGATGGCAGCACACAAAAAAGTTGTGGAAGGACACCTGTGAAGAAATACTGGGGAAAAAGGAAAAAAAAACACAAGGAATGGCTCTCCATGAAAACACACCAGAAACTGAAGGAAAGAAAGGAGAAGAAAGACCAATTGAACACAAGTATAACAAGATCTGCAAAAGTAAGGGCACAGAACAACTACACACAAGCCAATAAAGAGGTGAGGAGAAGTATTAGGAGGGACAAAAGGGATCACATAAACAATCTCGCAAAACAAGCAGAAATGGCGGCAGGTCAAGGCAACCTGAAAGACCTCTATATGATCACTAAAAAGCTGGCAGGCAAATTTCAACAGACAGACAAACCAGTAAAGGACAAACTCGGAAACCCACTCACAACATATGAAGACCAGCGAAGAAGATGGGCGGAACACTTTACCGAGCTACTGAACCAACCTATTCCAGCCAAGCCACCAGACATTACACCAGCGGAAACAGCACTGCCAATAAATTCTCATAAGCCTAGCAAAGCGGAGATCAAGAAAGCAATCATGTCCATGAAGGATGGAAAATCTCCAGGACCAGATAGTATACCAGCCGAAGCTATCAAAGCCGACATAAAGACTGCGGTTGGGTGGTTGACGTTTTCAACGTTTTCAAATTCAGTGAAACAAATTCAGATATTATGCATGGAAATCACTCAGTTATGTTGTACTGACTCTCCCATTCCCAAAATATGTATGATCTTTTAGAATTTGGAATTGGAATTGGAATTCATATTTATTCACTAATGTCTTGTGTTAGTGGCTAAAATGATCATATGGTGTGACATGAAAGTTATTGTGTGTAAAACTATAATGTGGTATATATTTTTTATGTGAGTCAGTGTATCATAATCTTCTATCTTTACTTCATCAAGATCTAGCATTTCCTTGTGGAAATGTATTATATTTTACAGTATATTTATTCATCAATACACAAAGTAAGGCATTTGTCCCTAATCTTTCAATAAACTTCATATTAATTTGGACATATCTTGATACAAAAGAAATGAAATGCATACAATGTTTGCTGACCCTATTTCCTATCTGTTACATTCAGATTTGTATGATTTAGACTCCGAAAGCCTTTTTATTTTCATAATTTCTTGATGTTTCTTGATGTCACACCAAATGATATGGTGTCACACCATATGATAAATTACACCAAATAACAATCTGTTAACGCAAAAATGTGAATATATGCATTTCAGAAACAATAAATCACAGTTTAAGACAAATATATCACATAAAGGATCACTGTTAAAAACTCAGAACTTTGTAAAACAGAATTCCACCAGATATTGTATAGCACTTGGGTAATAGGTGCCACATATTAAATATTATTCCACTGCTCGGTTGAGTTCCCCATTGTCCTGCGTTCTATAAGGGTGTGCATTAACTTTAGATATACGCACGGCTATGAAGTAGTTCCATTGTTTTTGACCGTATCACACTTGAATATTAATTCGCCAAACCTGTTGTGAAGTTTAAATGCACTGTCACGTTACATACAAGCTGTAAAATACAGACGTTCAGATCATAGTAACGTTTAGCATATGACAGAGGTGTCATTTAGCTAGTTAGGTGGCAGTAGGCTAAGAAAAATAGCAATCTTTCAAAGTTAACGTTCATCAGAATCTTGGGATATGCCAGCTTGACAACGGGAGATTAGAACTAACGACTGGCTTTTGGCCATAGCAACCATCCATTTAGAACTAGTAACCGCAGTTTGAGAAATTAGTTGAAATGTGTCTGGGAAAAGTAGTTCTACAAACAAAACATTTCTAACGATTAAAACATTTAAATTAGCACCGGAAACGAACACCACGCAGTGGCAACAGTCGAATAAGCGGGATAATGGACTTCACGCCGTGCGGTTATTCAAAGTTAATGCACTTTTCTAGACGGAACGTCCCTCCGCTTCGCGTCGGGCCGTATCACCGTCTAGAACGTGCATTAACTTTGAATAACCGCACGGCGTGTCGTCCATTATCCCGTACATAAATGTTAACAAAATGTTAAATATGTTAAAATATGTATAACACTAAACTATTAATTAAACATATCTTTGAAAAAAACATTATTTATGTAGGAAAATACAGATTATATCATATAGTGTGACAAATAAACCATATGGTGTGACAGCAAAACCCCATCACACCATATGATATGGGGTCACTCCATATGAGGTTTCATGCACTTAGCAGAACAATGAGTCTTGAGGCTACATGCTAGGACCAAAATCATATGCTCACTTTAACATGGTAACATAGATGTAAAGGTAATTTTGACCAAAAAACTATTTACTTTTGAAATTTTCCTGAAAAATGGGTCACACCAAAAGACAGCGAAAAGTGGAACTGAGATAGGAGTGCTGGAAATACTTGATTTATTGAAAGAAATATGAGAGATAACTCAACACGTAAACTTTCAATGTCCTTCTGAGAAGTTATTATACTTCCTGAATGAGGAAGGACCCCCTATCCCTAAAGGTCTCCACACAATTGCACATTTAAAAAAACATAATTTAGGGTCACACCATATGATATTGATTTTTGGGACAAAATGTTTTTGTTTATGGCTTGTTCAAAAATATTATGCCTGGACTTTAAACACTACAGACTTACAAGTAGACATCTTTAGTATTCATTGTATTTAAGTAATGGGAAAATATATGTATTAGATTTTTTTTTATTCAAAATCAAACTTTATGAAATGGGCTCGTGACAGTCACGCCATATGAGCTTTTCCTGGTTTGGCTGAAAATGTTGAGAAATAGGAATATGACCGGCATGAATGGTCCATATGTTCATATAAAGCAGGTTTTTCTGAACAATATAACCACATTTATTTGCAGATTAGACATTTCTTTACTTCAGTTTGACACTCTGGACCAAAAAAAGGCCATGTCATGTCAACCACCCGGTTGATATGCTGCACAGCCTTTTCTCTAAGATATGGGAGGAAGAGATCATTCCCAAAGATTGGAAAGAGGGAATCCTCATTAAAATACCAAAAAAGGGCGATCTTACCAACTGCAGCAATTACAGAGGTATAACTCTGCTTTCAGTTCCGGGTAAAGTTCTCAACCAGATTCTACTGGACAGGATGAGTAAAGCAGTGGACCCCATCCTGCGAGACCAGCAAGCCGGATTCCGGAGCAATAGATCCTGCACGGACCAGATTTGTACTCTCCGCATCATAGTGGAACAATCCATTGAATGGAACTCTGGCCTGTATATAAATTTCATAGAATATGA
Organism: Sardina pilchardus; assembly: GCF_963854185.1. Classification (NCBI taxonomy): domain Eukaryota; kingdom Metazoa; phylum Chordata; class Actinopteri; order Clupeiformes; family Clupeidae; genus Sardina; species Sardina pilchardus. The sequence goes on along the minus strand of NC_085011.1, from coordinate 31,100,463 downwards.
AAAAGCCTTTGACAGCGTGGACAGGGAGACACTATGGAAGCTACTGCGACATTATGGAATACCAGAGAAGATTATCAGCCTGATCCAAAAAACCTACCAGGGGATGACATGCAAGGTGCTACATGCAGGCCAAGTGTCAGACAGCTTTGAGATCAAGACTGGAGTACGGCAAGGATGCCTCCTATCACCTTTCATGTTTCTACTGGTTAGTGACTGGATCATGAGGATCACAACGGCAGGAAAGAAGAACGGCATACAGTGGACCCTGTGGACGCAACTGGATGACATCGACTTTGCAGACGACCTGGCTCTACTGGCACACAACCACAAACAGATGCAGGAAAAGACCACCAAGCTGGCAGATACATCTCTAGGGGTAGGGCTAAGGATAAATAAGAAGAAGACCAACATAATGAGAATCAACAACTCAACTAACAATCCAATATCAATAGAAGATGAAAATATCCAAGTAGTGGACTCCTTCACCAACCTCGGCAGTATAGTGGATAAACAGGTTGGCACCGACAAGGACGTAGCAGCCAGAATTGGGAAAGCAAGAGCAGCTTTCATCATCCTGAAGAACATTTGGTCCTCTAAGGAAATAGCCATGACAACCAAAGTGAGGATCTTCAATTCCAACATCAAATCTGTCCTTCTCTATGGCACGGAGACGTGGAGGATGACGAAGAAGTCCTTGCAAAGGATCCAAGTAATGAGGAACTCTGGAGGAAAGGGAAGCAGGAGCCGGTGGAGAAACAAATACTACGAAGAAAGTGGGGTTGGATCGGGCGCACCCTTAGGAAACCAGCAAATAGCATCACACGCCAAGCCTTGACCTGGAACCCACAGGGGAAGCGGAAGAGGGGACGGCCTAAAAACACCTGGAGGCGGGACTCCGAGGCAGAACTGAAGAGGTTGGGAACCAGCTGGGGAGAGGCAGAAAGGACAGCCCAAAACCGTGTTGGATGGAGAAAAGTTGTGGATGGCCTTTGCTCCATTGGGAGCGATAGGGCCTAAAGAAAAAAGAAGTCAAAAAATGTATTTTATATTCCAAAATATATACCAAAAGCTACTAAATAGAACTTTGTGTGTATGTCCATTCATGTGAGGATATAGGACAGAAACTATTCATATGAATGCGCAAGTCTCAATTTTATCCACTTATTGTAGTCTCATTCATTTCTAATAACCTGTAATTTTTGACCGGGAACACCACAGGTGTACACAAGTTGAAAAGCACACAAAATATCAAAGTTATCAAAATGTATTTTGTGTGTTCACTGCACACCTCTCTTCTAATAACAATCTTGATAATAATCTCTCTCCCTCAATTCAATTTGCAGACACACTCCCTATTTTTAAGACAAAGCGGTACACAATATGACCGCCGCTCAGTCCTCCACATTCTCTCCGTAAATATAAATCACACTTCTGTTTCCATCGTCTACTCCATCCCCTAGTGCAACTTTTATGTATGTAAATGAGTGTGTGCATGTGTGCGCTTGCATTTGTGTATGAGTGCTTCTCTGTCTGTGAGTTTTCGCTGTGAGTGTGTATGTGTCTGTGTGTGCGTGTGTGTGTGTGTGTGTGTCTGCTTGCCTGCTTGTGTTTTATGTGTCTCTGTGTGTATACTTGTGAGTGTGTGTATGTTATTATTATTATTAGTAGTAGTAGTATTATTATTAATGTTTATTTGGTATGGACATAGCAATTACATTGGACAAACCAGATGCATTGATTTTAGCACAGGTGCTAATTCGCAACACTTGTCCATAGGCGGCTTTTAAAAAGAATAAGATCAAGAATGAAAAAAGGAAAAGACAGAAAAAGATAAGAAAAACAACAACAGATCAAAAGAAAAAAGAAAGAAATGCAGGTAATTTCCAGTTTAAGAAACATAAATAGATTAGCAGAGGCCACTTACATACTATTCATGTGAGCACTGTTGTTTTGATTTTAGCCATTGTTTGAGTTCTTTGTTAAAAGCTTTACTGTTGGGTTCCCATTTTAGTTCAGTGGATAGAGAGTTCCAGAGTTTGGCACCCTTTACAGAGACAGCAGACTGGCAGAAAGAGGTCCTGCATCTTGGGACGAGACAATCCCCACAGGTGGAGGCTCGTGTGGTCGCTCTGTGAGAGCTCAATGAACAGTCTTGACGCATGGTTATTAAGACATTTAAAAAATAATCTTAGTATACTAAAATTTATGAAATTTTCAAAAGTGAAGAGGTTGTGTTTCCTTAAAATGTGGCAATGATGCCATTTCAGTGGTTTCTGATCCATGATTTGTATTGCTTGCTTGTAAATTAGGACTATAGGTTTCATTAGCCCCTTTCAGACCGTCGGGCCAAAGCCGAGCTAGCCAGGCCGTGCCAGGGCTAATTGCTTTGACACCTCTTGGCGGATGCTAACTGCGGGCCAAATCGGGGTTACTAGCCCCTGATTTCTGGCCCAACAAAATCGTTGGGCCAGTCGGGACTACAGTTGGGCCAGAGGCGGCGTCAAGGTGAAGGCGGAGTCAACCCGTTGCTGTGTGTGGAGTCCACAAACATTGCACATGGAATTTAGACATAACGTTACATCCACATAGATATTTGCCTGTCAGTAGGCTAACTCCGTCCAGAGATCACCATGTAGCACAGTAAAAAGTGAACTAATATAACTAACTAACATAGCGTCCCACTAATTTAGGCTATTCCTGCCAGTGTGTTTTCTGCTATTGATACGACCAAAGATCTTTAAATAGTAGCCTAGATTAGCCCAGCTTGACGTTACATTATAAACTTTGTTTTTCATGCTAGCGCGAACTTCTCCTTTTAGTACACCAGAATAAACGCCTGGACATGGTAGTGATTTTCACCGCTTAAAATTCATTTATTTTCATTTTGAAAGAAACATGGTGAGGCAGAAAATGCCATTGCAGGTGTTTGTTTGGAACAGGAAATCGCGTTGCCGGGACAACCTGACATTTTCACTCACGCACTCCAGCCCCTTTCGTTCGGAAATTCTAAAAAATTCTAAAATAACTCTGTTTGTTAATGCTTCAAAATAACATTTAATAAATGAACCTTACATTTTCCAGTAGCCATAGAGTTGTGGATTTTTAACAAAGTCCCGTTTGGTTCTTAGCAGGAGCGTCTACTACTGGCTTCAAAATGTTTTCTTTAGCCTACTCTGCTTGGTGCTAGGCTGTGAACTCGTGGCATCGTCGTGAAACTAAAATTCCACTGGAGCTCCATGCGGATTTTACTGTCTATGGATTGTACACACAGCCTTACAAATGTTTACTGCTCTTCGAGTCAGGTAAAATGTCATTTATGTTACATAACTCATTTAGATACATGTCTGTGCCATGCGTTTCTTTAGGAATCCACCGTCTTGGTTTGTATAGAAATGAATATTAGCCTAAGTGACATACAAACGGACAATAAATGGTGACTGACTTCTATAGCACAGCATAGGAAAGCCTATGCGACTTTCTGCTTATCCTGCTTGAAAAGGTGTGGTAATGGTAACGTTTTCACAAGGGAGGGCGTGTCGAGGTGTAATTCGGAGAGGCTAATGGCCTGACAGTCTGAACGCAAAGGTGAGGCTTGTGGACCCGGGCTATTAGCACCAGTTTGGCCCGAAGTTAGCCTGGCCCAAGCTGGCCCGATGGTCTGAAGCCGGCTATTGTGGTTGAGGAAGCTTGTGACCATGATGTGATGCAATATGATAAATGAGAGAAAATCATTGCATGCATATATAGTTTTGCTGCTTGGTGTGACAGGTTCCTTCAGATAAAACGAAAACAGTTTAAATTTGGTTTGACCTTATGACAGATGTACTTAACGTGACTGTGAAATTTTAAATGTTTGTCTAAGATGATCCCTAAGTACCTCACTTCACTCACTACTTCAGTGTTTTCTCCCTTAACCCTTTATGGGGCAAATAACCATATGTAGTCACTTCCGCACACACTGAAAATTCCCTCCCCCTGCCTCCATTTGGAGTTGTAGAGTCATGTGGTTTTCTCTCAGCCAATTAGGGAAGATCAAGCTATCTTACAAATATTGACATCATAGCATCTGACCAATCAGCAGTGGACTGCAGCACCTCAAACACAACCATCTGGCAGAAATCACATATTTTAGGTTTTTGAACCTGGCTCATCCCACAACTATCATAACAGCATCAAAACTAAGCATTGTAAGTTGATGTAACTCACACATTATTTGGTTGAATACTTGTGTTAAAGATTGAGTTTGTTGTTATTTGCATAGCATTTCAAATTTAAAATTTAAAAATGAGCTTATTGTTTGGCTAAAAACTAAATGCACTATATTTGATCATATGCCCTGTTTACATAAGTGGCACAAGTGTCCATTTTTACACATATTCCATATGTATGTATATTTTTAATATAATTAAATGGCACACAGGTGCTTATTGTTAGTGTGAGACCTAGTACTGTGTGAATGTATTTTAATGACTCAATACTGGTTAGTGATAAAAACACAATTATGCAAAAAACCCGCAAATATAAGCGGTAATTTAGTGATTATAGTTATATTTCGGTTTTTATACACTGGTTCATAGGAGTATGGCATTCATAGTACTAGGCACCTGTGTATGCCATTTATTTATATTAAAAAGACACATGGTACACAAGTCCATGTACCAAGTTTGGTTTTGATACATGCAGGGGTTGCTGAGATATAAACTCACTTTCTGTCTGGCGGCTTCGCCGCAAACTTCAATTGGCTGTTACGGGCGAACGGTAAAAGTTCAGAAGAAAAAACTGAAATGGGTTGGTGAGGCATCAGCTGACGATGCTCTGTGTCAAGTATGGTGTTGATTGGACATTTTTTTCCAAATTAAATCTCTGTACTTTTTTTCCCCCAGACGGGCAAGGACATATATATGGTAACTTCATTGACCTTGATTTGCTATGCCAAGATGAAAAATATTGATTAAAATAATAATAATAATAAAAAAAATCCTGAAACATCCCCCATTAACTTTCTGAAGTTAAAATTTAGAATTTCCAAAGATTTCAATGAGTGCCCTATAAAGGGTCATGTTCTGGCCTGTCACGCATGGAAAAGCAAATAGACACCGTTTTCTTTACATTACAGTAAGCGTTAGGTGGGATAACTCAAGCCATTCCGAGATGCCTGATAAAGCCTGTGTCAGGTGCTTGCCTGCCTGGCTGGGTGTTTTAGTGGACACATAAAATATGGTTTTATGTACGTGTGTGTGTTCGTGCATGTGTACGTGTACGTGTGTATGCCTGCCTGTCTACTGTGTGTGCAGGTATGTGTCTCTCTCTCTGTGTGTGTGTGTGTGTGTGTGCTTATGTGTGTGTATTCCTGTCTGTGTGTGTGTGTATGTGAGAGACGGTAGCATCGAGCAACCACAGCAACCCTTCGCTCAATACCACCATCTGCAGGCCGATGGGTGTAGTCGCTAAATGTACACATAAATTCATTTATTTTATAGCCCCCCATGGATGGAATTCCACAGAACTTGCCATAATCCCAGAGGATGTCAGGATAATCATACACATGAAATTTGGAGCTGTTCATAACATCTCATCTAAAGATAGGGGAGATTGAGGCTATTGAATTGAAGCAAGCGCGGGGGTGGAGTGGGTCCCGGGGACGAAATGAAATTTTTCCGTAAAAGTCTACTTGACCAAAAATTCGGAAAGTAGATGACGGGGGAAGAAATACAAAAAAAAAAAATATATATATATGTTAAAAAAAACAACTATATGACCGCTACGCTAGCTCCGCTAGCAGCGGTCATAATAATGACTAATATGTCAGTAAGTAGCTAGTTAATGGTGTGTGGTGAATATGTGTATCATATACTATATATAAAGTGTTACCCATGTTTCTAGGTATACAGTTATATGCGGTGTAAAAGAAGAGCATGTAAGAACTTTTAAGAGCTCTCAGCTTTGTATATGCATGCACAAAACAAAAGTTGTAAGTTTTCTTAATGAATGGCTTTGGGGCATCTCATATTTTTCCTCTTTACAAGTAGGAAGCATGGACGCATTGTTAGCAACAAAAATCCTAAATGCCATCCTAAACTTAGATAATATTTCAAACTTTTCTGTAACTGGAAAATATGATCGCCACTCAGTCCCGCACATTCTCTCTGCAAAAATGAATCATGCTTGTGTGTGTGTATACATACTGTACCTGTGTGCATATATGTATGTATGTGTGTGTGTGTCTGTGCTTGTGTGCACGTGTGTGTGCTTGTATGTGAGCGTGTTTATGTGTGTGTGTGTGTGTGTGTGTGTGTGTGTGAATGTGTTCATGATGCGATCTGAAGAAGGCCATAGGCCGAAACGTTACCGCTTTGTTAAAAACCTACTTATAACTCGGAGTGTGCGGCATCTCTCTCTCTCTCTCTCTCTCTCTCTGTGAATGTGCATGTGTGTGCATGTATCCTTATATGTGTTTGTGCATGTGTGTGCGTAGCGTATAGTCACTAAATGTACACATGTGTTAATTTATTGTATGGTCCCCCATGAACCAAATGACACAAAGCTTGACATACATTCAGAGGGTGATATTCACAGAAAACTGTGTCTGGCCATCTACAGGCCAGTTGGTGTACAGTCACTAAATGAACACATAAGTGAATTTATGTTATGGCCCCCCATGAACAGAGTTCCAAGAAATTAGGCATGCATTCATAATGACCCTACGTTTCCAATTTCGTGCAGTTTTGACCATGTCAGCTAGAGATGCTTGCGATTATGACACCTCATTTTTACTTATTACTTTTAAAACTAGGTGGCGCTATACATGAAATGAGTGGTTATGGGATGGGATGATATGGCTCCTTAAGACCAACATACAAAAAAGGTGATCCTCCTAGGCCCTACTGTTCTCGAGATATTCACCGAAAACTGTGTCCACCCTACCGTCCTTTCAGGAGGTCCAGTCTGGTGGGGGGCGACAGATCAAAACAAAAAACAATGGCGACATGCTATCCCTGTGGGGCTATGCCGCTTCGCTGCGTGGCGGTTGTAATAAGTTGACAAGAAAACAGTTTAGTAGTGGATGGAAGCATGCAGACCTATCCTTGCCCATGGACTATTTTGCTTCAACTACCTAGACAAGCACAACCACCACATTGCTGTAGACATATTTCATGTATTTATGACAGTGGTGTGAACATGAATTATACTTTCCAACAGTAGGATGACACCCAGAGCAATTTTTGCATACTGCAGCTTGTAACAGTGTGAACAACTACTGTATGGATGAAACAGTTATGGTAGCATATGATGAACATTTCCATGTTACTGCCATTTTCCAATTCTCCCAGGACCATCACTTGAATGGGTGATTCTACCATGGAGGTCTCCTTTGAGGCCACCCTATACCCAGCCATAGCCTAATAAAATGGCCCTGTCAGATAATGATGATGCTTCCTATTTATATTACGTCCATTTAAACATATGGGAAACCTCTCTAAAAAATGTCCCTCACTACTAGGAGCTTTATACACCACTTACACCACCCTCAAACTGGTCTGAATGCATTTATTCTTCCCTAGATAATGGACAAGCCACAAATCATGATGGACAATGGAGGTGTGTGTGTGTGTGTGTGTGTGTGTGTGTGTGTGTGTGTGTGTGTGTGTGTGTGTGTGTGCTTACAGCTAGGATTTAAGTCTCAGTGTGACCAGCCACCACAGACTTGAAGGACAAATTGTGCAGCTTGCTTGTCTTTTAGGGATATAGAACTATAAGGAGAATGGGACGCATCTGAAACACAAGGAGCACACCCATACAAATGTAGCACTTTGACCCAGTTGACCTCCCAGTGTTAAGAAGAAAATACCTCTAGGAAACCACATACACAGCAAAAAAAAAAAAAAAAAAATCTAACCGAGTGTTATTCATCTTATATTGAGAACAAAAAATCTATTTGGTATTATTTTAAGTATGAAGAGACTTTCCAAGTGTTCTCTTGAAAGGTTATTTTTGACTTAATTTAAGAAGACTTTGAGTTTTTTAAGCCTTAACAAGACAAATTTACTCAATGCATTGACTTGTTTTCCCACTCTCTCTGAGAGTTAGAGTAAAAAAAGCTACATTGATTTGTGGATCTCACTTTATAAATTAGGACCTATTTGAATGTTGTTGTCTAAGTTGCAGTCTCACAAAAATAGGTATGGGTTTTTTTCAGAGTGACAAACGTATTACTTTTTCTACATAATGCCTGAAATTAGCTTCAAGCAAAATACGTTTGACAGCAGGGTAGTCCAACACTAAAATAAATAGGCTTTCCAGATAGAGTATTAGAGCAGGCATCACTACATGTCACTGATCCTTATGGAATAGTCGGAGATGGGGGATGGGTGAATCTAGAGACACTGGTGCCAGACAATGCCCTCATCCCTAGTGTCATGCCATCCATTGCTGATGTGCTCACTGCCAGCAGTTTTCAATGACTGTGCTTCAAAACCCTCTTGCTACATTGAGGGCAAAATAGAGGCCAGGGTTGTTCTTCATTTCTCTTGAAGTGAAATGAACAATAGACACTTCTTGACAACTGCTGTCACAACCCACAACCCCACACTTAACATTTCCATGAAGTGCTAAGAATATCAATATCTCAGTGGCATGCAGTGCAGTGTATTTCTAAGGCAGTTGTTCTGTACGACGCTACACATAATTACGGTGGCCCTGAAGTGCAAAACACAACACAAATAAGACAACACAACACAAATAAGACAACACAACACAAAGAGGGAAATCACGGCCCCAGAGTGCACAACACAACACAAAAAGAGACAACACAACACAAAGAAAAGAAAAAACGGCTTCGAAGTGCACAACACAACGGCAAATCACACAACACAACACAAAAAGAGACAACACAACACAAAAAGAGAAAACACGGCCCCGAAGTGCACAACACAACGGCAAATCACACAACACAACACAAAAAGAGACAACACAACACAAAAAGAGAAAACACAGCCCCGAAGTGCACAACACAACGGCAAATCACACAACACAACACAAAAAGAGACAACACAACACAAAAAGAGAAAACACGGCCCCGAAGTGCACAACACAACGGCAAATCACACAACACAACACAATAAGAGACAACACAACACAAAAAGAGAAAACACAGCCCCAAAGTGCACAACACAACGGCAAATCACACAGCACAACACAAAAAGAGACAACACAACACAAATAAGACAACACAACACAATTAGAGAAACCTCAGCCCCGAAGTGCACAACACAACGGCAAATCACACAACACAACACAAAAAGAGACAACACAACAAAAAAAGAGACAACACAACGACATTAACCAAAACGGAAGAGGTAGGTACCCTCGGGCCACATGAATCGTCGCTGATTGGACAAAAGAACTGCTCTTAAATAAGCAAATTAATGTGTGAAGTTATAATTTTTCTTTGATTCTATGACAGTCAGTGTCATGCAAGTGTGGATATCAATAAAATCTCCAGAATGTTAGCTTTCATTTGACACCAATATGATGCTTCTACTCAAAGGGGTTCTTGTGTAATAACACAAAAAGAGAAAACACAGCCCCGAAGTGCACAACACAACGGCAAATCACACAACACAACATAAAAAGAGACAACACAACACAAATAAGACAACACAACACAATTAGAGAAACCTCGGCCCCGAAGTGCACAACACAACGGCAAATCACACAACACAACACAAAAAGAGACAACACAACACAATTAAGAGACAACACAACGGAAGAGGTAGGTACCTTCGGGCCACATGAATCGTCGTTGATTGGACAAAAGAACTGGGACACGTATGTACAGCCCGCAGAAAATAGCATGCTGGGTCTTCACATGTCCATAAGAACCCATAATGGAATATCCACGTTGTGTTTTATTCATAATATGTTTGGTGTATAATCCAACTCATACAAAAGCAACAAGTTCGAAACAAATCATCTGACTGCTAATTGAAATCAGGAAGTAAAACAGCTTGTAACTCTGTCGTTCTAGATACCGTCATATACCATATATGGTAATTTTCGTGAGATCCCCCTGGTTACCGTGGTAACTACCCCACATGTCTTTCTGCGACGAGATATTCGAAACCGGAGGAGATTGGGCAAGAGAGCTGTCAATCAGGCTCCCCAGCTTTGAATGACGACAGCACTAGTCAGCCACATGCCTCGTCATTGAAAACCGGATAATGTTGAAGCCAAGGGGTAGACGATTTCAGTGATATGCGACTTTACTTTATAAACCCTAGTAAAGTCCCCGTAACATTCATTAAAAGATTTAAAGAGACATGCAGGCTGAAATAATTTGAAGATTTAATGGTGGTTACTGTCAATAACACTCTTATTACACAAGAACCCCTTTGAGTAGAAGCATAATATTGGTGTCAAATGAAAGCTAACATTCTGGAGATTTTATTGATATCCACACTTGCATGACACTGACTGTCATAGAATCAAAGAAAAATTATAACTTCACACATTAATTTGCTTATTTAAGAGCAGTTCTTTTGTCCAATCAGCGACGATTCATGTGGCCCGAGGGTACCTACCTCTTCCGTTTTGGTTAATGTCGTTGTGTTGTCTCTTTTTTTGTTGTGTTGTCTCTTTTTGTGTTGTGTTGTGTGATTTGCCGTTGTGTTGTGCACTTCGGGGCTGAGGTTTCTCTAATTGTGTTGTGTTGTCTTATTTGTGTTGTGTTGTCTCTTTTTGTGTTGTGCTGTGTGATTTGCCGTTGTGTTGTGCACTTCGGGGCTGTGTTTTCTCTTTTTGTGTTGTGTTGTCTCTTATTGTGTTGTGTTGTGTGATTTGCCGTTGTGTTGTGCACTTCGGGGCCGTGTTTTCTCTTTTTGTGTTGTGTTGTCTCTTTTTGTGTTGTGTTGTCTCTTTTTGTGTTGTGTTGTGTGATTTGCCGTTGTGTTGTGCACTTCGGGGCCGTTTTTTCTCTTTTTTGTGTTGTGTTGTCTCTTTTTGTGTTGTGTTGTGCACTTCGGGGCCGTGATTTCTCTCTTTGTGTTGTGTTGTCTTATTTGTGTTGTGTTTTGCACTTCAGGGCCACCGTACATAATACATGACACTAACATATCTAATATGTGCTGTACTACTCATAAATCATATCACAGTTTGTGTCATCCTCTTGAGACCCGGACAGTGGTTTAGTGGGGACTTATTTAGTCGGGGGACACTATTCCAATGCCGTCATTGCAAAGAATCTCACTCATTCAGTACTCCTCTACATGGCCACTGTACATTGGTGGACCCACAGAGGCACTGTCTTTGTAACTGGTGTTATCCTTGGGGTCAATTTGACAATGTTCAACATCATAAAATATATTGTTCACGTTTCATTTTCCTGATTTGAAGTATGACATTTGCACAACTAGAAATCATTTCCCTGTGGGAAAGTGCGAAGTGTGCTTGCTCCTACGCGCAGCTCGCCCTCAGGTCAAAGCGCCAAAGTTTGGCCAAGACGCGAAGCTGCTTCGAGTTTGGCGGCGTTGCCCTTGATTGCCGAATTCTTACACTGACCTGACGAGTTGCCTAGGTTCATCAGTGGTATGTCCCAGAGCACCTCCAATGTAAAAATGTAGATGTCATCCCAAAGACGTAAAGAGAAATGAGCCAAAATGCATTTTTGCTAATTGCGGCGCCCCCTAGTGGCCAAATTACAACACATTTACTGAGGCTACTTTGGATGGTGTCCAAAATCATCCTGCCAAATATGGTCTCTATACCTCAAAGCGTTTCCGAGATTTGAACTCACTTCCTGTTTGGATGCTTCACCATCGAATTTGATTGGCTGTCACGGGCGAACGCTTTGATGTATGAAAATGAAATGTACATCTTTAAGGTCTGTAGACCTTGTGTTGAATTAAGTATGAGTTGTTCATGTGTAGCCAGCATGAAACACGTAACCACTGAAGGAAGGAGGGAGCCTAAGGAACTAGGCATGTTTCTAGAACAAATACGAGTAATGTTAGGAGTATAGCTATCCTGTTATGCGGGCACATCCGCAGTTTACTCACTGTTGAATAAGTTGCAATATGTTATAGCCTCAAATGGATGGTAAAATAAACAGAACGACTCACCTGTTCAAATGATGTAATAGGATAAAATTTGGTTTTGATATGTCAAAGCAACCAGGCTGTTACTGGTTAACGTTTCTGAATATGAAATCGATTTTGGATTGGTTGCATGTGATAAAAGCTATGCCATTTCCTGTCCAGACAGCATTCATATTCAGAAATACTGTACACCGGCAACAAAGACACACACACACACACACACACACACACACACTCTTTCAAACAGAAACGTCAGTCCGTTACATCTGCCTCTTGTCCACAAACTGCATGTCGCTGAGTAGACCCACAATGGCACCAGCAACGAAGACTTTCACACAAACACACACACATACACACACCACCCCCTCAAACCCAAATATCTGTCTGTTACGTCTGCCTCTTGTCCACAAACTGCATGTTGCACAGTTCACCCACATCCACCTCACATCTCACTGGAGAACCCCAAAGAACTGCTAGTTGCACAGTACAATCATGATTTCCCTGAAATGGACTATGAGGAAAAACGAGAGCTCGATCCACTTGGTATTCCCTTTACCCTCAAAGCTAAACAGATCCTGCAGAAACTCTGTCAGGACAAGTATGGATGGGACAACATCATTCCTGATGAAATGACTGGACCCTGGAAAAGATGGCTCACAGAATTGGAACAGATATGCAGATTTGAGATGGACAGGTGTATGAAGCCTGAGAACTTTGTTGTGACGACTGCTAAGCTTCATCATTCCTGTGACACTTCTGAGTCCGGATATGGAACTGAAGAACCTCACATGTTGCATCAAGAACTTGATCCACTTATTGATGAGGGCACATTGAAGGTGGGAGGACGGATGAGTAAGTCACCTATTCCAGGGAGTCTGAAGAACCCGGTCATCCTTCCTAAAGATTTACACTTGACTAAGTTGATCCTGCGAGATATCCATCAGCAAGTTGGACATTCAGGAATAAACTACATTCTCTCAAGACTCCGGGAGAAATTCTGGTTACCCTCTGCCAATTCCTATGCCCGGTCGGGTAGAGAAGCCCCTGCCTGGGTCCAAAGGTCTGGTCCGCGGTGTGCTGGTGAGAACCAAGACCGGCGTGCTGCAGAGGCCCATCAACAAGCTCTGCTTGCTGCTTGAAGCTGAGCAATCAGCTTAAGAGTTTGACTCAGTCAGACTCACAACATGGCCTGTTGATACGCACGCTACATAAACTGACAGACCTGAACATACCATTGCGTGCCCAAACATCTCTACATACATGTGCATTCATGGACTTTTCACATCTGCACCACACCTGCATTCATTGTTTGCACATACATGGACTTTGCCACTTTTGCACTACACTTACATTGGACTTTTTTAAACTTTTTTGACCATCTAAAGGACTGTGCGAAAAGCGAAATTGTAAAAAAGAAAAAAAAATTGTCAACTTATGTTTATTGATTGACATTGTATAATGTACATTTTTCAAGGAACATTAGAAGATTTATGGTATTTACTAGTTATGGCTCCCCTTTGAATTTCATTATTGGTAATAGTCTTGCGGTAGCCTAGACAATTAGGGGCCAGTGTGTTGGAGCCATATTGAAGTTTATTTGAGTTTGCCTTTTTGATATGAGTTTTGGTTGCTAAGATTATAGTTTTAGGTTTAGATACTTATTTCTTAGACCTGAGTATGCTCTGACTCGATGACACCTTGATGATGTGGGGCGTAACCCCTCCCCTTGACGTGCCTTAGTGGCGCGAAATATAGTGTTAATTAGTTGACGGTCAAGGTGCTCAGCAGGTGAGAGCGGGTGAATGGCAATAGTTTTCGACCGCATAGGTATCGCATAGTTACTCGCATAGACTGCATAAGCTAGGCCTTCACATAGTAAGCTAAAGAATTCGCATTATACACATCTTTTGTTTATTGTTTAAATTGTTCCTTTGAAAGTCAACCGGACTGTGAAATAAATCACTTTGGATTTTACTTTACTTTACCGTGCGTGCTTTTCCTGGAATGCGTGTCGGACTACACACTCGCTTGCCTCGTGGCTGTTCAAACTTTGTTTGAAATGGCCGCTACAATGGCTTACATATATAATTACAGTGCATGCAAATGCACTGTTCTGTTCTTCCTGGGCATCTTCTTCTTATTACAGTGCATGCAAATGCACTGTTCTGTTCTTCCTGGGCTTCTTCTTATTACAGTGCATGAAAATGCACTGTACTGTTCTTCCTAGGCTTCTTCTTATTATTATTACAGTGCATGAAAATCCACTGTACTGTTCTTCCTTTTCTTCTTATTACAGTGCATGAAAATGCACTGTACTGTTCTTCCTCGGTCTTCTTCTTCTTCTTCTTCTTATTATTACAGTGCATGAAAATGCACTGTACTGTTCTTCCTAGGCTTCAACTTCAACTTCAACTATTTATTATTCTTCTTCTAACGCACGCAATTCAGCTTGAACCGTTTAACGTAGAAACTTCATTCAAACTGTGTTACGTAGGTCTTACTTACGCGATGTGTGCTTTGTATTTTTCAACTTTGTAACTTTTATACTTTTTAAACTATTAGTTAAAAACTATTACAATTTCCCCCATAGACTTAACATTGCTCATTATGACATCACGGCAGCAATTAGAATCTTACGCCAGGTGGCCGGCCACCTGGGCACCAACTGTCAGTTTCTCTGGCTTTAAGCATACAGTCTCTTAGAAGACTATATATCCTGTTAACTGTTTCCTCTGTCCACAACTGTTTCAAAATAAAAGTCCTCACTGCAATAATACACTATTAAATCATTTAACCATTGAAACTACTCAACTATTGAACTGTTCAACCATTCCAACTGTCAGTTATCATCCACTATGCTTCAAGTCAACTACATGAAACCTCCATGTACCTAGCAACCAACATAGCAACCATTAAAATTAAGTGTTTATGACCGTTTCCATAGCAACCAACATGATTATACCGCAGTAACTTCTTGTTTCCTGATAGTGGCCACCATGGATACCCTAGCAACAAATGTTTCAAAATAAAAGTCCTCACTAGCAAGTTAGCATAGTTAGCATTTTTTAGCATAACTGCAAAAAATCATCAACTAAGTTATCTAATCAACCTGGTTAACATTGTTAGCACATTTAGCATTGTTAGCATAGTTAGCATTTTTAGCATAACTGCTAGAAATCATCGGTTAAGTTAGCTAATCAACCTGGTTAGCATTGTTAGTAAAGTTAGCATTGCTAGCATAATAAGCATTTTTAGCGTAACTGCTAGAAATCATTAGCTAAGTTAGCTAATCAACATTTTAACATGAATAGAAATCATTAGTTAAGTTAGAACTGGAATGTTTCATCTTTAAACTGTCTACCTTCACACTATCAACTCTCTGTAAACTATGCAACCACCATGTTTACCCTAGCTACACCTTAGCAACCATATCTACATTATCTATCTATTTTTGCATTTTCATGCACTGGTAATTCCTTGGAATTGCATTTCTAGTTATTAATCTTCTTCTAACGCACGCAATTCAGCTTGAACCGTTTAACGTAGAAACTTCATTCAAACTTTGTTGCGTAGGTCTCGCTTATGCCATGTGTGCTTTGTATTTTTCAACTTTGTAACTTTTATACTTTTTAAACTATGAATTAAAAAACTATTTCCCCATAGATTTAACATTGAGCTATTTCCCCATAGACTTAACATTGCTCATTGTGACATCACGGCAGCAATTAGAATCTTAGGCCAGGTGGCCGGCCACCTGGGCACCAACTGTCAGTTTCTCTGGCTTTAACCATACAATCTCTCTGAAGACTACATATTCTGTTCCCCTGTATCCTCTGCGCACAACAGTATCAAAATAAGTCCTGCTAATTCCATCCAACTTTATATCCATTCATCTTCTTCAAACCATTCACTCATCCACCCATTCTAAACAGTCTGCCTATCAACATCAATAAGACGCTCTACATTCAACTTTTAAACAATCTACTCTGTCTCAGGCTGGCTCTCTTAAGACTAGCCAGTTAAATTGATTACACCTGTATCTGTATCCACTACTCTCAGTAGAGAGCTGTGTCTCTCCATTCTACAAGAATATAAGGCACATTCCATCCAACATTCTATCCATTCATCTTCTTCAGACCATTCACTCATCCACCCATTAAACTGTCTATCAACATCCATTAAACAATCTGCCTATCAACATCCATTAAACATTCTGTCTATCAACATTAATTAGACTATCTACATACAACTTTTAAAGTATTTACTGTGGGTCCCTCTCAAGCAGCGTTTATATGTCCTCCCTCGCTCCTCGATCCTCAATGATCTACATGAAGAAAGATAGAAGAAGGGCTAGACTATCCCATTGTTGCCGCTCCATCATTCTTTATGTAGATCAGTGAGGAGCGAGAGAGGACGCATAAACGCTATATGAGGGGCACCTTCTGTCTCAGGCTTTAAGCATACAATCTCATTAAGACTACAGATCCTGTTTCACTACTTCCTCTGTCCACAACTGTTTCAAAATAAAGGTCCTCACTGCAATAATACATTATTAAATCATTTAACCACTGAAACTACTCAACTATTGAACTGTTCAACCATTCCAACTGTCAGTTATCATCCACTATGCCTCCAGTCAACTACATGAAACCTCCATGTACCTAGCAACCAACATAGCAACCATTAAAATTAAGTGTTTATGACCGTTTCCATAGCAACCAACATGATTATACTGCAGTAACTTCTTGTTTCCTGATAGTGGCCACCATGGATACCCTAGCAACAAATGTTTCAAAATAAAAGTCCTCACTAGCAAGTTAGCTAGTTAGCATGGTTAGCATAGTTAGCATTGTTAGCATAGTTAGCATTTTTAGCATAACTGCAAAAAATCATCAACTAAGTTAGCTAATCAACCTGGTTAGCATTGTTAGCAAATTTAGCATTGTTAGCATAGTTAGCATTTTTAACATTACTGCTAGAAATCATCGGTTAAGTTAGCTAATCAACCTGGTTAGCATTGTTAGTAAAGTTAGCATTGCTAGCATAATAAGCATTTTTAGCGTAACTGCTAGAAATCATTAGCTAAGTTAGCTAATCAACATTTTAACATGAATAGAAATCATTAGTTAAGTTAGAACTGGAATGTTTCATCTTTTAACTGTCTACCTTCACACTATCAACTCTCTGTAAACTATGCAACCACCATGTTTACCCTAGCTACACCTTAGCAACCATATCTACATTATCTATCTATTTTTGCATTTTCATGCACTGGTAATTCCTTGGAATTGCATTTCTAGTTATTAATCTTCTTCTAACGCACGCAATTCAGCTTGAACCGTTTAACGTAGAAACTTCATTCAAACTTTGTTGCGTAGGTCTCGCTTATGCCATGTGTGCTTTGTATTTTTCAACTTTGTAACTTTTATACTTTTTAAACTATGAATTAAAAAACTATTTCCCCATAGATTTAACATTGAGCTATTTCCCCATAGACTTAACATTGCTCATTGTGACATCACGGCAGCAATTAGAATCTTAGGCCAGGTGGCCGGCCACCTGGGCACCAACTGTCAGTTTCTCTGGCTTTAACCATACAATCTCTCTGAAGACTACATATTCTGTTCCCCTGTATCCTCTGCGCACAACAGTATCAAAACTAGAAATGCAATTCCAAGGAATTACCAGTGCATGAAAATGCAAAAATAGATAGATAATGTAGATATGGTTACTAAGGTGTAGCTAGGGTAAACATGGTGGTTGCATAGTTTACAGAGAGTTGATAGTGTGAAGGTAGACAGTTTAAAGATGAAACGTTCCAGTTCTAACTTAACTAATGATTTCTATTCATGTTAAAATGTTGATTAGCTAACTTACCTAATGATTTCTAGCAGTTACGCTAAAAATGCGTATTATGCTAGCAATGCTAACTTTACTAACAATGCTAACCAGGTTGATTAGCTAACTGAACCGATGATTTCTAGCAGTAATGCTAAAAATGCTAACTATGCTAACAATGCTAAATTTGCTAACAATGCTAACCAGGTTGATTAGCTAACTTAGTTGATGATTTTTTGCAGTCATGCTAAAAATGCTAACTATGCTAACAATGCTAACTATGCTAACCATGCTAACTTGCTAGTAAGGACTTTTATTTTGAAACATTTGTTGCTAGGGTATCCATGGTGGCCACTATCAGGAAGCAAGAAGTTACTGCAGTATAATCATGTTGGTTGCTATGGAAACGGTCATAAACACTTAATTTTAATGGTTGCTATGTTGGTTGCTAGGTACATGGAGGTTTCATGTAGTTGACTGGAGGCGTAGTGGATGATAACTGACAGTTGGAATGGTTGAACAGTTCAATAGTTGAGTAGTTTCAATGGTTAAATTATTTAATAGTGTATTATTGCAGTGAGGACCTTTATTTTGAAACAGTTGTGGACAGAGGAAGTAGTGAAACAGGATCTGTAGTCTTAATGAGATTGTATGCTTAAAGCCTGAGACAGAAGGTGCCTCTCATAGCGTTTACGCGTCCTCTCTCGCTCCTTACTGATCTACATAAAGAATGATGGAGCGGCAACAATGGGATAGTTTAGCCCTTCTTCTATCTTTCTTCATGTAGATCATTGAGGAGCGAGGGAGGACATATAAACGGTGCTTGAGAGGGACCCACAGTAAATACTTTAAAAGTTTTATGTAGATAGTCTAATTAATGTTGATAGACAGAATGTTTAATGGATGTTGATAGGCAGATTGTTTAATAGATATTGATTGACAGTTTAATGGGTGGATGAGTGAATGGTCTGAAGAAGATGAATGGATAGAAGGTTGGATGGAATGTGCCTTACATTCTTGTTAAGAGAGACACTGATACAGCTCTCTGAGAGTAGTTGACACAGGTGTAATCAATTTAACTGGCTAGTCTTAAGAGAGCCAGAGTACTCTTAAAGCCTGAGACAGAGTAAATAATTAAAAAGTTGAATGTAGATAGTCTAATTAATGTTGATAGACAGAGAGTTTAATGGATGTTGATAGACAGATTGTTTAATAGATGTTGATAGACAGTTTAATGGGTGGATGAGTGAATGGTCTGAAGAAGATGAATGGATAGAATGTTGGATGGAATGTGCCTTATATTCTTGTAGAATGGAGAGACACAGCTCTCTACTGAGAGTAGTGGATACAGATACAGGTGTAATCAATTTAACTGGCTAGTCTCAAGAGAGCCAGCCTGAGACAGAGTAGATTGTTTAAAAGTTCAATGTAGAGCGTCTAATTGATGTTGTTGATAGGCAGACTGTTTAGAATGGGTGGATGAGTGAATGGTTTGAAGAAGATGAATGGATATAAAGTTGGATGGAATTAGGAGGACTTATTTTGATACTGTTGTGCGCAGAGGATACAGGGGAACAGAATATGTAGTCTTCAGAGAGGAGCCTGAGAGAAACTGACAGTTGGTGCCCAGGTGGCCGGCCACCTGGCATAAGATTCTAATTGCTGCCGTGATGTCATAATGAGCAATGTTAAGTCTATGGGGGAAATGGTAATAGTTTTTAACTAATAGTTTAAAAAGTATAAATGTTACAAAGTTGAAAAATACAAAGCACACATCGCGTAAGTAAGACCTACGCGACATAGTTTGAATGGAGTTTCTACGTTAAGCGGTTGAAGCTGAATTGCGTGCGTTAGAAGAAGAATAATAAGAAGTTGAAGCCTAGGAAGAACAGTACAGTGCATTTTCATGCACTGTAATAAGTCCTGCTAATTCCATCCAACTTTATATCCATTCATCTTCTTCAAACCATTCACTCATCCACCCATTCTAAACAGTCTGCCTATCAACATCAATAAGACGCTCTACATTCAACTTTTAAACAATCTACTCTGTCTCAGGCTGGCTCTCTTAAGACTAGCCAGTTAAATTGATTACACCTGTATCTGTATCCACTACTCTCAGTAGAGAGCTGTGTCTCTCCATTCTACAAGAATATAAGGCACATTCCATCCAACATTCTATCCATTCATCTTCTTCAGACCATTCACTCATCCACCCATTAAACTGTCTATCAACATCTATTAAACAATCTGTCTATCAACATCCATTAAACAATCTGCCTATCAACATCCATTAAACATTCTGTCTATCAACATTAATTAGACTATCTACATACAACTTTTAAAGTATTTACTGTGGGTCCCTCTCAAGCAGCGTTTATATGTCCTCCCTCGCTCCTCGATCCTCAATGATCTACATGAAGAAAGATAGAAGAAGGGCTAGACTATCCCATTGTTGCCGCTCCATCATTCTTTATGTAGATCAGTGAGGAGCGAGAGAGGACGCATAAACGCTATATGAGGGGCACCTTCTGTCTCAGGCTTTAAGCATACAATCTCATTAAGACTACAGATCCTGTTTCACTACTTCCTCTGTCCACAACTGTTTCAAAATAAAGGTCCTCACTGCAATAATACATTATTAAATCATTTAACCACTGAAACTACTCAACTATTGAACTGTTCAACCATTCCAACTGTCAGTTATCATCCACTATGCCTCCAGTCAACTACATGAAACCTCCATGTACCTAGCAACCAACATAGCAACCATTAAAATTAAGTGTTTATGACCGTTTCCATAGCAACCAACATGATTATACTGCAGTAACTTCTTGTTTCCTGATAGTGGCCACCATGGATACCCTAGCAACAAATGTTTCAAAATAAAAGTCCTCACTAGCAAGTTAGCTAGTTAGCATGGTTAGCATAGTTAGCATTGTTAGCATAGTTAGCATTTTTAGCATAACTGCAAAAAATCATCAATTAAGTTAGCTAATCAACCTGGTTAGCATTGTTAGCAAATTTAGCATTGTTAGCATTTTTAACATTACTGCTAGAAATCATCGGTTAAGTTAGCTAATCAACCTGGTTAGCATTGTTAGTAAAGTTAGCATTGCTAGCATAATAAGCATTTTTAGCGTAACTGCTAGAAATCATTAGCTAAGTTAGCTAATCAACATTTTAACATGAATAGAAATCATTAGTTAAGTTAGAACTGGAATGTTTCATCTTTTAACTGTCTACCTTCACACTATCAACTCTCTGTAAACTATGCAACCACCATGTTTACCCTAGCTACACCTTAGCAACCATATCTACATTATCTATCTATTTTTGCATTTTCATGCACTGGTAATTCCTTGGAATTGCATTTCTAGTTATTAATCTTCTTCTAACGCACGCAATTCAGCTTGAACCGTTTAACGTAGAAACTTCATTCAAACTTTGTTGCGTAGGTCTCGCTTATGCCATGTGTGCTTTGTATTTTTCAACTTTGTAACTTTTATACTTTTTAAACTAAGAATTAAAAAACGATTTCCCCATAGATTTAACATTGAGCTATTTCCCCATAGACTTAACATTGCTCATTGTGACATCACGGCAGCAATTAGAATCTTAGGCCAGGTGGCCGGCCACCTGGGCACCAACTGTCAGTTTCTCTGGCTTTAACCATACAATCTCTCTGAAGACTACATATTCTGTTCCCCTGTATCCTCTGCGCACAACAGTATCAAAATAAGTCCTGCTAATTCCATCCAACTTTATATCTATTCATCTTCTTCAAACCATTCACTCATCCACCCATTCTAAACAGTCTGCCTATCAACATCAATAAGACGCTCTACATTCAACTTTTAAACAATCTACTCTGTCTCAGGCTGGCTCTCTTAAGACTAGCCAGTTAAATTGATTACACCTGTATCTGTATCCACTACTCTCAGTAGAGAGCTGTGTCTCTCCATTCTACAAGAATATAAGGCACATTCCATCCAACATTCTATCCATTCATCTTCTTCAGACCATTCACTCATCCACCCATTAAACTGTCTATCAACATCTATTAAACAATCTGTCTATCAACATCCATTAAACTCTGTCTATCAACATTAATTAGACTATCTACATTCAACTTTTAAATGATTTACTCTGTCTCAGGCTTTAAGAGTACACTCTGTCTCTCTTAAGACTACCCAGCTAACAATTTCTGGTTAGGAGAACGTTTTTAGAACGTTTTTTTCCTGGTTAGGAAAACGTTGCCTGAAAGTTGCGAAAGTTGCCACAAGGTTCCCCAGGAAAGTTTTCTTGACGAAAATACTACGTTTTTTTCTGGTTGTTTATTTTGGTTAGCAGAACGTTCTCCTACCCTTTAGGGAACTTTACAATATTTGGTTGCATTAACGTTCCCCTAACCTCCCAGCAACAAAGTGTAAAGGGGGAAAAAAAATGTAGAATTATCGTGACAGCCAGGCATGGCTCGCTGCACACTCGCCTGCTGCGACGACAGTCTATCTGTGACCTGGGAGAGCGAACATCTCTGATGACTAAGGCAATGACTATGTATAACATGTATATTTCTTCACTTACCATTAGCTGCTTGCTGAACTGCGATGAATACGGACCGATAACATGAATATGTGTCAGCTAAGTATTTAAATGCCGTTAGGTCTAATACTTTCTTGTCTACGGTGTCTTTTCCTATAATAAACGATTAGTCAGATCAAAACATAAGCAGAGAACATAGCACAGAGCGCTAGCCTAACACACTGTTTCAACATTCAAAACTGGCTGTTTTTATTGCATCGTATGCCATTAAAAGTCCTCGGTTCAGAATTATGATGGATTTTGGTTTATTTTGTTTTAAATTGGGACTGGGAATTGTGGGATAGGCTGATTGAACAGCACAGTAACATAGGCTATAACTTGGACTACGTGTTAATATAAAACAATTCTCCCCCGGGAACATTGTGCTGTTTAAGATGCAGTCTCAACGTTTGAGAAAGAATTCATTGGAGTCCTCATCATCATATTTTCATAACAAATAAAGCTTTAAAAACATGAATGCATTTCAGGTGCCACTCTAATCGATTATGGATTAATCCAAAACTATTCGTCAGATTAGTTAGCATGAAATCGTTGTGTGCCTGCCTGGGACTATGGCTAGCTAGCTCTTCCACCCGGTTTACCCTGTACAGTGTTTTTTAAAAGCCTGTTGGACTTAATGGAACAAGTGCATGGAGATGTGAAGAATGTGATCGATACCATACAGCCAGCCTACGTGAGTAACTTTATCTCTGTGTTATCCAAATGTCTTAAAGTTAGCGAGGTTGAGTCTGCTAAAACACCAACACCCCACTCACGGACCCGAGATGGAAGTTTCTCAACCTAGCTTCGCTGGCCCCTTTAGCTGACGGGCTGGCTGGTCGGCCGAATATCAATCCAACAGAGGGGGGAAGAATAGAATAGGGCTATATGTCGATTTTGCAACAAATTATTCCGACTTTGCAGTGTGGCTGCTGGCCGTGTTCAATTGGAAACTCATAGAAACTCTGGGGCGATTTTCATCAATCAACCCCACGCACATAAGCAGAGAATACCGATATGGTTATACAAATAAGATACCTAAAAACAACTAAGTAGCAACGTTGTGTGAAAAGAGAAATGCAACCAGAATATAACGTTTTTTTCTTTAGTTGTAATAACGTTCGGGAAACTTTGATAACCTGGAGCTAACGTTCTCTCCAGGGTAATAGAAGGTTACTGATAAACTAACCACAGGAGAACCAGCGGCTAACGTTATTTGCTTGCTGGGATTCAACCAGAATATAACGTTTTTTTCTTTAGTTGTAAAAACGTTAGGGGAACGTTATTTGTTTTGACAACCTGGAGATAACGTTCTCTAAACGTTATTAGTAGGTTGCTGAAAAACGAACCATAGGGGAACCAAAAGCTAACGTTAGTGAAAGTTAGCAGAACGTTAATTGTTTGCTGGGTAGCCAGTTAAATTGATTACACCTGTATCAACTACTCTCAGAGAGCTGTATCAGTGTCTCTCTTAACAAGAATATAAGCAAAGATCCTTAAGGCGTAGCAAGATACGTCATCGTAGTTCATGTCTATGGGCGCAAAACGGGGATCACTTCCTCTGCATAAAGAGGCGCGTCATTGCGTGTCAGACGTATTCATGGGTTTCATCAGGTCCCTTTCCACAGGTGTACAAAATCAAGCACTCGATTATCAATGCTTGATGATGTTCCAAAATAATCTTGCTGCTCTTTCAAGCCCTCTACATTTATTAGTTCTAATATGGAAGTAACACACACAAAGCATACATTTCAAGGAATTGAATAAAAACATCAATGGAATAATGGAAATATGTCGCTGCTCTCATTAAGTTACCCCAGCGCCATCTGATCGTCGTTAGCACAAATCAGGATTTGGTTCAGCTGGCTGGCTAATGTGTTGTCAAGGTAGAGCGTACGTAGCAACCGGCCAATAAGCAGAATAAACAAGAGGTGCACACCTGATATAAAGTCGATTTTCTCCAGACGGGAATGCTCAAAAATGCTAAAAAGGTACCTGAAGTGGTCAGAAGGGGTTGAGGGTCATGAAACCGTGCCCAAAATTCACATTCCTAACTTTAGAGAATGGAGATTTTAGCATATAGTTGAAATTCTGATCTATGTCCATAGACTTCAATGGAACAGTTGCTGCCTCTGCTCTGCATAAAGGGGGATTTTGACCCCCCCTCTTGCGATTCGGGTTCCAGGAAGTGGCTTCTCATGAAGTATCTTGCTCCGCCCCTTAATGATCTTTGATATAAGGCACATTCCATCCAACCAGAGCCATAGATAGAGAGAGTTGCGACACTCTTTGATGTTGCCGCCACGATCAACAGTTCCAAAAAAACCTGTGCTGAATGGCTGAATCGCTGGAGGGTGGGATGTACTTCTAATGCTGGAAGGTGTAATCAATTAATTCATTGACTACTGACCAAGATATTGGCTGTAAACAGTTCCAAAAGCCCCATAACGAGGAAATAGCCTGGAAAAAGCGCTGCCATTTTTTCCTATGGAGGTCTATGGGAGTGTCGCCACTCTGTTTTATCTACCGCTCTGCATCCAACCTTCTATCCATTCATCTTCTTCAGACCATTCACTCATCCACCCATTAAACTGTCAATCAATATCTATTAAACAATCTGCCTATCAACATCCATTAAACATTCTGTCTATCAACATTAATTAGACTATCTACATACAACTTTTAAAGTATTTACTGTGGGTCCCTCTCAAGCAGCGTTTATATGTCCTCCCTCGCTCCTCGATCCTCAATGATCTACATGAAGAAAGATAGAAGAAGGGCTAGACTATCCCATTGTTGCCGCTCCATCATTCTTTATGTAGATCAGTGAGGAGCGAGAGAGGACGCATAAACGCTATATGAGGGGCACCTTCTGTCTCAGGCTTTAAGCATACAATCTCATTAAGACTACAGATCCTGTTTCACTACTTCCTCTGTCCACAACTGTTTCAAAATAAAGGTCCTCACTGCAATAATACATTATTAAATCATTTAACCACTGAAACTACTCAACTATTGAACTGTTCAACCATTCCAACTGTCAGTTATCATCCACTATGCCTCCAGTCAACTACATGAAACCTCCATGTACCTAGCAACCAACATAGCAACCATTAAAATTAAGTGTTTATGACCGTTTCCATAGCAACCAACATGATTATACTGCAGTAACTTCTTGTTTCCTGATAGTGGCCACCATGGATACCCTAGCAACAAATGTTTCAAAATAAAAGTCCTCACTAGCAAGTTAGCTAGTTAGCATGGTTAGCATAGTTAGCATTGTTAGCATAGTTAGCATTTTTAGCATAACTGCAAAAAATCATCAACTAAGTTAGCTAATCAACCTGGTTAGCATTGTTAGCAAATTTAGCATTGTTAGCATAGTTAGCATTTTTAACATTACTGCTAGAAATCATCGGTTAAGTTAGCTAATCAACCTGGTTAGCATTGTTAGTAAAGTTAGCATTGCTAGCATAATAAGCATTTTTAGCGTAACTGCTAGAAATCATTAGCTAAGTTAGCTAATCAACATTTTAACATGAATAGAAATCATTAGTTAAGTTAGAACTGGAATGTTTCATCTTTAAACTGTCTACCTTCACACTATCAACTCTCTGTAAACTATGCAACCACCATGTTTACCCTAGCTACACCTTAGTAACCATATCTACATTATCTATCTATTTTTGCATTTTCATGCACTGGTAATTCCTTGGAATTGCATTTCTAGTTCTTCTTCTAACGCACGCAAATCAGCTAGAACCGTTTAACGTAGAAACTTCATTCAAACTGCGTTACGTAGGTCTTACTTAGGACATGTGTGCTATGACTTTTCAACTTTGTAACTTTTATACTTTTTAAACTATTAGTTAAAAACTATTACAATTTCCCCCATAGACTTAACATTGCTCATTATGACATCACGGCAGCAATTAGAATCTTACTCCAGCTGGTCAGCCACCTGGGCACCAACTGTCAGTTTCTCTCAGGCAATCTCTCCGAAGACTACATATTCTGTTCCCCTGTATCCTCTGTGCACAACAGTATCAAAATAAGTCCTCCTAATTCCATCCAACTTTATATCCATTCATCTTCTTCAAACCATTCACTCATCCACCCATTCTAAACAGTCTGCCTATCAACATCAATTAGACGTTCTACATTCAACTTTTAAACAATCTACTCTGTCTCAGACTGGCTCTCTTAAGACTAGCCAGTTAAATTGATTACACCTGTATCTGTATCCACTACTCTCAGTAGAGAGCTGTGTCTCTCCATTCTACAAGAATATAAGGCACATTCCATCCAACATTCTATCCATTCATCTTCTTCAGACCATTCACTCATCCACCCATTAAACTGTCTATCAACATCTATTAAACAATCTGTCTATCAACATCCATTAAACTCTCTGTCTATCAACATTAATTAGACTATCTACATTCAACTTTTTAATTATTTACTCTGTCTCAGGCTTTAAGAGTACACTCTGGCTCTCTTAAGACTAGCCAGTTAAATTGATTACACCTGTGTCAACTACTCTCAGAGAGCTGTATCAGTGTCTCTCTTAACAAGAATATAAGGCACATTCCATCCAACCTTCTATCCATTCATCTTCTTCAGACCATTCACTCATCCACCATTAAACTGTCAATCAATATATTAAACAATCTGCCTATCAACATCCATTAAACATTCTGTCTATCAACATTAATTAGACTATCTACATACAACTTTTAAAGTATTTACTGTGGGTCCCTCTCAAGCAGCGTTTATATGTCCTCCCTCGCTCCTCGATCCTCAATTATCTACATAAAGAAAGATAGAAGAAGGGCTAGACTATCCCATTGTTGCCGCTCCATCATTCTTTATGTAGATCAGTGAGGAGCGAGAGAGGACGCGTAAACGCTATATGAGAGGCACCTTCTGTCTCAGGCTTTAAGCATACAATCTCATTAAGACTACAGATCCTGTTAACTGTTTCCTCTGTCCACAACTGTTTCAAAATAAAAGTCCTCACTGCAATAATACACTATTAAATCATTTGACCATTGAAACTACTCAACTATTTAACTGTTCAATCATTCCAACTGTCAGTTATCATCAACTATGCCTCCAGTCAACTACATGAAACCTCCATGTACCTAGCAACCAACATAGCAACCATTAAAATTAAGCGTTTATGACCGTTTCCATAGCAACCAACATGATTATACTGCAGTAACTTCTTGTTTCCTGATAGTGGCCACCATGGATACCCTAGCAACAAATGTTTCAAAATAAAAGTCCTCACTAGCAAGTTATCTAGTTAGCATGGTTAGCTTTGTTAGCATAGCTAGCATTTTTAGCATAACTGCAAAAAATCATCAACTAAGTTAGCTAATCAACCTGGTTAGCATTGTTAGCAAATTTATCATTGTTAGCATAGTTAGCATTTTTAGCATTACTGCTAGAAATCATTGGTTAAGTTAGCTAATCAACCTGGTTAGCATTGTTAGTAAAGTTAGCATTGCTAGCATAATTAGCATTTTTAGCATAACTGCTAGAAATCATTAGCTAAGTTAGCTAATCAACATTTTAACATGAATAGAAATCATTAGTTAAGTTAGAACTGGAATGTTTAAACTTTAAACTGTCTACCTTCACACTATCAACTCTCGGTAAACTATGCAACCACCATGTTTACCCTAGCTACACCTTAGTAACCATATCTACATTATCTATCTATTTTTGCATTTTCATGCACTGGTAATTCCTTGGAATTGCATTTCTAGTTATTATTATTCTCCTAACCAGGTCCTATTTCGCGTCAACCGTTTAACGTAGAAACTTGGTTCAAACTTTATTACGTAGGTCTTGAAAATAAGACTAAGTCTATGTATATTTCAGTTCTGTAAACTTGATACTTTTTGAGATATTAGCAAAATATTTTTCCCCATCGACTTTTCATAGACCTCTGAAGCTGCTATCCTTGCCCATATAAGGAGATCCGGGAGTTAATTGAAGCCAACTGCCCATATATGGCAAGCTTTTTTGTAGGCGAACTTCAGAGGTCTATCGCACTGCACTGCTGATTAAGCTGATTTGCACCTGTGTCAAGAGCCAGCTGCTCAAGGCCCTATCAAGTTTAATTGACAGCCAGTTAAATTGAACCTGCATTATCAGCTCTCTCTGTCTACCCATTCACTCATACACACACACACACACCTGACTGCAGCATTTCATATACCACACTTCTCCATACACTCAACAACATTCTCAGCTTAACCTAACTCCCCCATTTCACTGCATCATAGAAAGCCATGCTCCTTACATCCACTTACATCCACTCACACACACACGCACGCACGCACGCACACTCACACGCACTCACACTCAGAGGTGGAAAAGTCAAGCTTCAGAGAGTAAAAGTCCAATCACGTATTGGTTCGGTGTGTAAATTTAAGTTTGTTTCACATTTTATTTTATGTCTTGCTTTTGTATGCACTGGTAATTTCCTCGAAATTACGTTTTCTAGTTATTATTATTCTCCTAACCAGGTCCTATTTCACTTCAACCGTTTAACGTAGAAACTTGGTTCAAACTTTGTTACGTAGGTCTTGAAAATAAGTGAAGTGAAAAGCGGAGTGAATAACCGCTTTTGATATAGACTAACAACGAGGTAAAGTTTTACTTTTTTTGGATGGGGGATCATGATTATTTCTGTTACATAGCGGGA
The DNA here is from genome assembly GCF_963854185.1 of Sardina pilchardus. Lineage (NCBI taxonomy): Eukaryota > Metazoa > Chordata > Actinopteri > Clupeiformes > Clupeidae > Sardina > Sardina pilchardus. The sequence goes on along the minus strand of NC_085011.1, from coordinate 31,071,231 downwards.
GTAGGTGTGGCAGATCAACTGAATGCAAATTTACGTATGCACCCACGTGTGTGAGAGCTTCCTTGTCTCGGCACGCAACGTCATTAGGAAGCGCTTTGCCACCGCAAAGATGCACAAAGTATCTTAATTTGTCTTAAAAGCCGAATTAGTTCAAAACACCTTCGAAAAATGTCCCCTCCACTTCCAATCAACTACTACAGCAGCCTATTCATCAAACATCTGTCTAAAAAGAAGCAAACAACGAGTAGGCTATGTTATTAATTATAAGGCCACCATAATTTAAATTACATCCATATGGTATTAGGCAGACATTCTGCTGTGTTTTGCGAGTAAATGCATGTTGCAAATAATATATAAATGGAATCTACAGCTCTTTAAAAAAAAATCACGTGGAGGTCTCATTTGAATGACAGCTAGCTGAACCAATCAGATTATGTAATTACCATTAGAATCAACTTATCTTGGCTGTGAGCCTGGTCAGGAGCAGGCTAGCTCCACAGAATAAATCGCCATGGTAACTTATACCATAACATATCCTGCTGCCCCCTATCCCGCTTTTGTGCAACTGGATCACGGATAAATTGAGCCAGGATAACCAAGATATCCCGGGTTAATCCCTTATCCTAGTTTTGTGCAATAGGCCCCTGGTCAGAGACTAGGTATGTTGTGTCACAAATCATAGAGCTATTGTTAATTAAGAACTCACTCTCTTAAACTTAACATCTTGAAAGAAATCAGTTTTTGTGGATGAACTTGATTCCCTACCCTGGCGTACATGTTAACTTTAGACTAACTTGATGCACTTTTGTTGCACTGTTTTGTTTGCTGGAACGTGTGGATAAATAACTTCTGGAGAGAGCTAAATCGTAGTGCTCACTAAAATCATAAAGGAACATTGCAAGACACTCATCTCTTAGGCTATATGATCCCTGAAAGATTTTCTTCGACTTGTTACTGTTTTGAACTGTTTGTAATTTATCTAATGACACAGAACGCAAAATGAATTGCATCCACATATCCTTGTCATGCAACTTTTATTTCACTCGCATAAGAAAGCTACCTCACGTATTTCTTAAAGCGACAGGCACTCAATTACATACTCCACAATGCACACTCAATGCGCTCTGTAGAACGTCTGTAGAACGTTCGCTGTATTGTCAAATGATACGAGTGCGCTACTTCCGTCCAGCCGCCTAGAGTCAGTTGAGGAGAAATGGCCCTCTTTTACACATGGTGCCTCAGTGAGCTGCCCAAGATAAACATCAACTGTCACGGTCTGAGGACCGGCTCGCAGGATTGGACCCAAAAGCAGACAAGAAATCAGGAAGAAATTCGTAGGATCTTTAATGTCAAAACTCAGCTTCAAAAATGGTTGTTCCAAAATTAGAATTCAGATAGGGCAAAAACAAACCCCACAAAACAGGCAAGGCAAAAATAGTTCAACACTCAGAAGATTCCTAAAAACTCCAAAAATCGAATTACATTCCAAAAGGCAAAAGGAAATCCAAAAATAGTCAAAGCTCACAAAAATCTAGACAGGACATCACAGAGGACACTTACGACTTGACAAGGACTGAAAGACTCAAAATAATCCAGCAAAGAACACACGTAGAGACAGGGTTTAAATACACAGAACTTAACAAGACTAACAAGACACAGGTGAAAGGAACAATGCAATAATCAGGGAACAAGGATCGGGTCAAGGAACAAAAGCACAACAAGGGTAGACAAGGACATGACAACAGGAAACAGGAACACAACAGGAAGTGACATAAAAAGGACTGACATGGCAAACACAAGAAATACAATCAATACAGAAAACAAGAAATACACGGCCAGGACCTAAAGATCCTGGGCCGGAACCTGACAGTACCCCCCCTCAAACGGACGCCTCTTGGCGTCCACAAAATCCAAACCCAAACCCAAGTCCGAAAACTCAATCCGGGCGGGTGGATGGGGGTCAGGACGGAGGGACCCATGACTTAAACCCAGTGGCAGGGCAAGTTGACAGAACGGGTCCGTGACATCGACCTGGGTTCTAGCCGCACTCATGCTGGAGACAGTCTTGGGGCAGAACTGGAAACTCGGGCACAGACGGGACAGGAGATTCTGGCACTACAGATTCAGACTCTGGAGGGACTAGAGACTCGGGCACAGACGGGACAGGAGATTCTGGCATTACAGATTCAGACTCTGGAAGGACTAGAGACTCGGGCACAGACGGGACAGGAGATTCTGGCACTACCGATTCAGACTCTGGAAGGACTAGAGACTCGGACTCGACTAGAGACTCCGTCACAGACAACACAGGGAACTCGCAGTCAGAGACAGACTCAAACACAGGAGACACAGACTCGAACACAGGGGACTCACAGACAGACTCGGACACAGACACGGGAGACTCAGAGACAGACTCGAACACGGGAGACTCACAGACAGAGTCAGACACAGACACGGGAGACTCACAGACAGACTCGGACACGGGGGACTCACACACAGACTCGGACACAGACACGGGAGACTCACAGACAGACTCGGACACGTGAGACTCACAGACAGAGACAGAGACAGACTTGGACACAGAAGACTCACCGACAGAGACCGACTCAGACACAGGCGAAACAGGAGTGGGCTTTAACACAGAGGTGGAAACAGACATGGGGTTGGGAACAGACACAGTAATGGGTACGAGAATGGGAATGGTGACAGGGACACTAACAGACACAGTTATAGGAACAGTGATCGGTATCCTTACTGGTACTGTAATGGGAACTGAGACAGGGACAGTAACTGTGACACTAGTGGGGTTACCAACAGATAGAGGGACAGGAACATGGATGGGCACAGTGACTGGGACTGAAATTGGCACAATAACTGGAACAGAGATGGGCACAGTAATTGGGACATACACAGGCACAGTAACAGGAACAGAGATGGGCGTAGTAATGGGGACTGACACAGGCACAGTAACAGGAACAGAGATGGGCGCAGTAATGGGGACAGACACAGGCACAGTGGTGGGGTCAGATGGGGATGGACACTCATAAACCGAGGTAGATTCAGACTTAGGTGAACGATCGGGTGGAGAAACCGATTTGGAGATAGACCGAATGTTACACTTAGGGACAGAGTCAGACCTAGTGTCAGACACACATTCAGTGGGTTTGACTTGGGAAGGGGACTCGGGGATGGACTCAGAAGCAAACACTAACTGTCGACAGGGAGACTCACTGGACTGGGGCCCTGGCTTAGATGTGGCCACCAGCATGGATTCAGGGGAGGACTCGGAGGCACAAATACTTTCGGACCCTGAGACAGGCACACGCTCAAAGAGAGACATAAGTTTAGACACAGAATTGGAAACATCTTCAGACAAAAATTCAGAATTACACACATAGACATCCTTAGAAACAGTTGGAGACCTAGACACCAAAACGGGGGCAGACAAAGTAGTCAACTGCTCAGCAGGAAGGACAGGCTCTAAGGACTCGGACGTGACCAGCTCAGAAGACCTGAGACCACACTCCAAGAGCAGGGACGTCATTTAACATAACACAGGACCGTCGACGGGCACCCCGACGCTTGGAGCCACGTCGCTTTCTGGGGCGTGGTTTGATGGCAAGCCGAGTCCCCGAGAATGGCAGTTCCTCTGGACTTGGGAAAGTGGGGTCTGGCAGAGAATTGGGATGTTGGCATTGTGACTGGGAATTTGCATGCTTATGAGACACAGTCTGAGGGCTTGCTGGCTGGAGACGGAGAATGCCTAGCCTCAGCACTTGGGATGCTCGCTGAGGGCTAGCTGGCTCCAAAAGGGACTCAGACCTGTGGCTAGCTGGCCCGGGGCTAAATGACATGGCTAGGAAGCCAGCGGGAGAGCAGTTAGGTAGTTCCGCTGGTTTGTAGCTATTGGAACAAAGGTAATCCCCAGTGGACCACTCATTGTCGGTGGAACACTCCTCCTCAAAGTAATATTCAGGTTCTAGAACAGGCATGGGCTCAGGGGACAAGTCAGAAGCTAACTGAACACTGGCAGACATTAAATTGTCAAATGTGGTGTGGCCAGGGACTGGACGGGGTAGCAATAGGCTGGCTTGAGGAGGGTCCAGGGCACCTTCAGACTCTGGTTCTGATTCAGGCTCTGTCTCCCATTCACAGTCTGACTCCCAAGGAGAGTCAGCTTGAGTCCTGGGTGGCTGAAGAGGGGAGCTAATAGCCAACTGGGTTCTCCTGGAATGTGAAGCTGGGTCCAGCTGCTTGGTTAGCACTGGAGCCTGCTGTGAGTGCTCTACCGAATCTGGGCTGGCCTCGGCGTCAAGCGGCGCTGGATTTGGACTGGCCTCGGCATCGAGCGGTGCTGGAACGGGGCTGGCCTCGGCGTCGAGCGGTGCTGGAACGGGGCTGGCCTCGGTGTCGAGCGGTGCTGGAACGGGGCTGGCCTCGGCGGTCAGCAAGCTGCTCTTAAGCTTGCTGATCTCAGAACCCAGGGCAGTCATCATGGGGGTTCCTGAGAGCTTGGATTGGGAGAGTGTGCTTTCCATCAAAAAGATACAAGTGAGCTTCTGCTCCAAATCAGTTGAATTAGCAAACTGAGAGCATAAAACATTGAAAACACTCTTCAGGTCCTTCAGCTCATTAAACTGCTCACACGCATCTGCTGGGTCCATGTTTTGGCTGGATTATTCTGTCACGGTCTGAGGACCGGCTCGCAGGATTGGACCCAAAAGCAGACAAGAAATCAGGAAGAAATTCGTAGGGTCTCTAATGTCAAAACTCAGCTTCAAAAATGGTTGTTCCAAAATTAGAATTCAGATAGGGCAAAAACAAACCCCACAAAACAGGCAAGGCAAAAATAGTTCAACACTCAGAAGATTCCTAAAAACTCCAAAAATCGAATTACATTCCAAAAGGCAAAAGGAAATCCAAAAATAGTCAAAGCTCACAAAAATCTAGACAGGACATCACAGAGGACACTTACGACTTGACAAGGACTGAAAGACTCAAAATAATCCAGCAAAGAACACACGTAGAGACAGGGTTTAAATACACTGAACTTAACAAGACTAACAAGACACAGGTGAAAGGAACAATGCAATAATCAGGGAACAAGGCTCAGGTGAGGGATCGGGTCAAGGAACAAAAGCACAACAAGGGTAGACAAGGACATGACAACAGGAAACAGGAACACAACAGGAAGTGACATAAAAAGGACTGACATGGCAAACACAAGAAATACAATCAATACAGAAAACAAGAAATACACGGCCAGGACCTAAAGATCCTGGGCCGGAACCTGACATCAACGATGTACGGAGATTGTGTCGGTCTGGAGCCACAACACCCAACAGCAAGCTGGAAAAGGGGTTTAAGATGTACGCATCGGTGTTCATACATGACTACGAAGGTGAGTATTTTCATATTTTGTTTGTTTGTCTCGGCTTTGCTAGCTAGTGGTAGGCTAAGCGGTTTAATGTTTACATACTGTAGCCGTAAGATATTACTAAAGACTGTTCATAAACCTTGTGTCTTTGCTATTAGGCTACTTTAACAACATTGTGAGAAAGTGTTTTTTGCATATTTCAGTATATGTTAGGTTTTTTTCCATGTGTTACAATAGCCTGCTCGGCTATAACCTGTGTTGTTTGCAATCTAAGTGTCAAATAAAGACAGGCAATCAGGAGAGGTATCCGTGAGGGCTTTGTGCTTCAGGTCCATGAGGAAGGCAGAAAAACCTCATACTTTGAAAGTAGGGTGTCACTGGTAGTATATTGGTTCAAGTTCAAGTGAGATGTTCGAGCTCAGCTGTTCAGTTCAGAGAGGTTTGTTTGAACTTGGGCCAAGCTTTGCTAGCCTACCTTACATGCTGCTGAAGCTAAATTATACATACATTATTATTTATTTGATTTATAGATGCAATAGTTTACCTTCCTTATCTCAGTTATTGAACTAGCCAAATACAATTTGAGATTGGTTCAATAACCAATTTGCAGTAACACTTCAGTAAGAGCATAGGCATAGCTACTGTTCAAGTAAAGTGTTGCCCAAGTTTGCATTTCCTTGGTGTGGCCGAGTTCTATATGGCCTCCATTGTTGTTTCATTTATTGCATGTGTTATGTGCTACCAAATCAATGTACTAACTAAAAAATATCTGTCAACAGATCACTCTTAGAGATTCCAAGCCTGTTGTTCTGATGAGGTGCAGTTGCTCTTGTGTGGCTGGGACTGTCATGTGCAACCATACAGTTGCCCTCCTGTATCAAACAGCCCATTACTCACAGCTCAGTGTGCCAGTAGTACCACCAGTGCACAGTTGCACTGAAGAGGAGCAACAGTGGCACAAACCTCGGACTGCCGTAAATCTCATAATCCCACAAGTTACAGAGATGATTAAGGTGATCAATTTCACAATGAAGACTGGTAGCACTTAATTTGTTTTTTATTTCTCAGGGTGTAAAACCAGGACCAATTGGCAAGATGGTTGTCACAAAGCCTGTGCAAGGCCGGATGTGGAAAGGCGGCTTACGGTATAGTAACGTTAACATCACATTATACATTTAATTACAGCAGTGTCGTTCACAACATTTAGTGGGGATTAATGAAGTATCTATCCATATATACATTACCTATTACCTTCGACTCACCTGTGAAAAGAGAGCGGCATCTCCTTTGTAGTGCTAACACACACACACACACACACACTTACCTGTATACTCGGTATCTGTTATATACAACAATGTAGTTCCCAAACCTAAGTAAGGATTAAAAGACAGGTTTGCTTTTTTTACATTTAAAGCCTTGTTTTCAGATTGTTTATGATGAAAAACAATAGTTAAGATTGATTCAAATTCAAATCTTAACCATTGTATTTCATCAGAAATGCTCTGAAAACAAGGCTTTAAGTGTAAAAAAATCCAAACCTGTCCATTAATGTAGTATCTATCCATCTATACAAGCATTCCTACTTACCTTTTACTCACCTGTGAAAAGAAAGCTGCATCTCCAGATTTATTGGCCTTGCTAATGCGAACACAAGCACGCATACACACACACACTTACCTGTATACTTTATGCTTTATTCAAAGGAGTACCCTGACGAGAGGAATGCTTGGGCCGCTTCCTGACCTCTCTGTGCTGCGAGTTGCAGAGGCTTACTCTGAGCTGGATCCTGAATATAGGCCACTGGTCACGACTATGGGTATGAGTACCGACAAGCTACTTAGAGAGTCAGAGTTTGGACTTGTGCAGAGAGGGAGCATTCTGTCTTATCAACAGCCCAAAATCCATTCCAAATATATAGAAACACACCGCAACGCCCCACCCTATCCCAGCCTTCCCCTGGAGGCCCAGAACCTCTCACCCACGTCTGGGTTTGCACAGAGCAGGAACAGTTGCACCTGAAAGGGTTGACCGTGTCCATGATTGATATGGCACGTAAGATTGAGGCCACCACACGTGACCAACACACAGTGCCAGAATGGCATATGCTACGGAAGACCAGAATAACATCATCAAGGTTCCGTGAAGTGTGCCATGTGCGTGGCTACAGTACCTCAGTATCATGTATGATACTGTAGTGAACGGTGTTTACTGGCCACGACGGCTGTGCCCCCACCGACCAAATCGACTGATTGATTGATTGATTGATTGAGGTGTGTTTTTGATTTGATTTGATTTATTTTGGATTAGACAGACAACATAATCCAAAGGATGGCATGTTAAAGTGTGAACACTTATTTCCAACATGGTCCTTGGTGGTTGTGACACATATAAGACATATTACAGAACAAAAGAATAACATATAACACAGAATCATCCAATATTGGGAGGTGGTACAGCTGCAGCTTGTTGACCTGTGTGTGAGCAGGAATAAGGAGTTGCAAGTTGGGGTGTGCCATAGAGAACTCAGGCTGGGTTGAGTCGTGCGGCCAGCCAGAGCGTTCGGCTACTTGTGGACTGTTACAAACTGTGGATTACTTTTTGGACTCTGTAAGCTAACTGGGCTAAATCTGGACTCTGTGAGCTGTGGGCTATCTGGACTCTACAAGCTGGCTGTGTGTGTGTAACAGGCTTGTGGTGTGTGTGTTGTGTGTGTGTGTGTGCGGGCATAGTTAGCCCCAGGCTGGGGTTAATGACCAGTCCCTTTCCCCTAGCTTAACTCCGCCATAGAGAGGGCTGTTTAAGGTGGGATGCGTGTGTATGAATGCAGGGTGGGTGCATTTGGGAGGTTGGGTTGTGTGTGTCAACTTAAATAAATGGTAAACGTGACTCCTTTTCTGTGTGTGATTTAACTCCTCCTCCGACCACTAAACAAATATTACAATACCATTGGAAAGCTCTGTTTTCCCTACATGATGCTATACAATCAAAATATGGAAATTCCCTTTGAATCAGCAATCAATCGTGAAAGTTCACAGGTGAGTAGGCTGAGTACAGGATCTCAATGACTGTGTTTCAAGGCTGTTTTCTCAAAACAAGTTTCTTCTCCCACTCTGAGCACAAAATATCCACTCTCATACCAAACTATTTATACAAGATTTTTACTAAGGGGTTTGTTGATATTATTCCTAACCTGATTTATATGACATTTTATTTCTAAGAACATGCGAACATGACTGCTAGGAGGATCCCCTGATGACCGCTAAGTTCTGTTTAGTTTGCTTTCTTTACTTTTTCACTTGAGCTCCATGTTAATTTGTGGGTAATTGTGGAGCTTACCAAACTGTGATCTAGCTCTCTACACATCCAGTAGATCTGGTTTCCGTTGCTAGAGAATTCGTTGGCTTGATGATCTTGAATAGAGGGCAGTGTTGGATCTTTATGCAAACTAGAATGTTATTGTTCTTTGCATGTTCTTCTTTGCATGTCCTTCTCAGCTCATCTTTCACTTTAACATATGGACAGATTGTGAACTCCGGATATATATATCTGTGTTTAAAAATGACTTTGTCCATGAAACTGTGCACTGTGTCAATGGTATCCACACACCTTTTAAGAGGCAAAAAGTTCTGCCTTATCTTAAAAGGGAGGGAGTTCATGTCACATTACTGCAGGAAACCAAACTGGATGAGGTAGAACACTTAAATTACAGCAAGGAGGGTTTGATTTAGTTTTCTTTGTTTACATCAAGAAGCAGAGGAGTTGCTCTTTTGTTTAAGAAAAGCATACAATTTAAAATTGCACAATGCCTTAAGGATAAGGGAGAGTGTTACTTCATTATTAACGGTGAATTGTGAGGAGAAATAACTGCTATCATGAACGTGTATTACCCCCCTGGCCAGTGACTTCCTAGCCTCCACATTCTCTGAATTGTCTGACCTCAATGTCAGAAATACATTCATTGGAGGAGGCTTTAACTGCCACTTGAACCCTTATATGGACAAGTTTCTAATAGGCAAGACTATCTCTCACCAGTCTAAATGTATTAATGCCCTCTGTGAAGACCTGGATTATGTAGATGTATGGAGAGTAGCTCAGCATTCAGCAGAAAAGGAATATACTGTCTTCTTAAAAGTCCATAATTTCTATACATGCATAGATTACCTTTTCTCACCAGAAGTAACGGTACCTTTTCTCACTACAAATGGGCCAGTCCATAGTTATTTTCCCTATGGACTGCTGAAAGAGTACAGGACTGCAGGCACCTTTAGGAAACATGGAAGAGGGAACTAACTCAAGAGATTTCCAGTCTAAATATTAATGCCCTCTGTGAAGACCTGGATTATGTAGATGTATGGAGAGTAGCTCAACATTCAGCAGAAAAGGAATATACTGTCTTCTCAAAAGTCCATAATTTCTATACATGCATAGATTACCTTTCATTTGCTTGTATCTCTATAGACAGCATGGTTCTGTCTGACCTTACCCCTGTTTTTATCCAATATCATATCACAGATCCATTTCCTCATACTGAAGGTTTAACCCTTATGTTCTTACAGGTCACACTTTATTTCTTCTGTCACAGAGGAATTTCAGTTTTTTTGCCATTAGAGGGATATTCCACCATTTGGGGAATTACACTCATTTTCCACCTCCCCTTGAGTTAAATAATTGATTTTTACCTTTCTCCAGTTCATCCAGCCGTTCCCTGAGTCTGGCGATACCAGTTTTAGCTCCAGCCTAGCATAATATACAGTAGATCATTGAATCTGATTAGACCGTTAGCTTCTCGCCTGCTAGCATCACGTTTAAAAGGGACTAAGATTTCAGGTAATTTTCCTATTGAAAACTTGTCTCCTCTCAAGTTAGAAAGTGTGATAAGACCAACGGAAAATGAAACGTGATGATTTTCTAGGCTGATTTGACATGGAACTATACTCTCATTTCAGGGTAATAATCAAGGAACACCATGGGCACGGCACAGCGGCACAATGATATCATGCAGCACCTGAAAATAGTCCCTGTAGGCTAATGGTGCATTCCATTTAGTGTTGGCAGTCTCGTATGTTTACCCGCCCGACATGTGAGAATTGGTGGCTAGCGTGAACGCTGGAGTTTGTAGTCTTTTGGGAAAGAACATGGATGCCACCAGGGCAGCAACTGTCTTAGTGCTGGACATTTGTCTAGAACACAAGCAGATGTCCCTCATTCTCCCTTTTTGGGTATGGTCAATGGGAATGAATAATAAAAACATTTTTGGGCAATTTCAACAAGTGCTGTCGCATTTCTAATGAGCTAGATGGGCATTAGCAGATTAGCTAGTCATTGTTATTGTTGTGTGCTAGCCTCTTTAGCAAACCAGCTGGAAAACAAATCATTACATTGTATTGCACGCACAGCAAGACCGTTAACTGTATGAATTGGTGACCGGATTGAAGCAGCAATGCAATCTAGTGTGTTAAAGCATTCCATTGTCATTAAAACGACCAACACGGTACAAATACAAAGAAAACACATGTCATCTCATCTCGACTATGGGCGCAGCCATGTTTGTTTACAGGTCGTAAGCCCAACTCGGGGTACTCGCAAGTACTCCGAGGTAAAGGGGGCGTTCCTCCGTAAAATGCCGCAAGAAAGCTGGGTAATTTACACTTTACAACTCGGACGGGTGACTTACGATACAAATGGATCGCAGGGTAACTTCCAGCAACAAGGTTGAGCTGCAGCAGACGCGACTGGATTATTACGCCTATTATTACACTGTAAACCACAACAGGTTCAATGAACTCAAAATATTTGCAGTTTCACTGCAGATTCATTTACATCCACCAAAATCGACCATAGACTAGTTCGCTCACCATTTTTAATTATTATTTGTTTGTTGTTTTTTTTTGGTTTGTGTAGGTTAGTTGCTGTGTTGATATATACCTAACCAATGAACTAGCATGTCATTATCAGACATAATTTCAATCCACTCTTGAAAGAAATGAGTGTGGAGGTCAGTTCTACTCATATATTCTTGCCTAAATAATCAATAACTGGGAAACCAGTTGAGCGCTTACAACTTTTGTGGTGCCTGAACAATATGGCAGCCCTGTTGGGGAATACAGTGTAGGCTGGAAACCTGCACATGTATCTCTCCTGCTTCCTGTCCAAGTTTTCTGGAACCAGTCACAAACTGGCTTATCCACCAAGCGAACCCGGACTGTTGATCGGATTGATTGAAGGACTATCCAAGCGTACAGAGTCATTTGAACTATGCTCATTGATCATGCCTCTTGTGCAGTAGAAATACAGCGCAGACTCCCAGCGCAGACAAATGTTCAATCTCAAAAGATTGAGCTTAGTCTGGTGATAGCCAGGCTACAAAGACCCCACATCTCTATGGTTAGAAATAGAAGGCTCCATGTCCAAGCTACCTCTTGCTAATCTGTTATTTACAAGGAAACCAAAAATCTCTAATAAATGTATGCCAAAATCCTATTATGGTCTGTCCTGTTAAGGCATGGCATATTGTTAGCAAATTAGAGGGTAAAAGTTAATTTACCTCCATCTCCATTACCTCCAACAGATCCTGGTGTTCAGTTGTGGGCCAGTAAAGGGCTTTCAAGGTTATGTGATTTGATATATGGATCTACTTTGATGTCCTTTGTCAGTTGTCTGTGTCCAATTATTTACAAATAAGCGACATAAAATAAAAAGAGATACCACAGTTCTCCCTAACCAAAGCACTTCATGCATAGAACGGTACCTTTTATCACTACAAATGGGCCAGTCCATAGTTTTTTTCCCTATGGACTGCTGAAAGAGTACAGCACTGCAGGCACTTTTAGGAAACATGGAAGAGGGAACTCAAGAGATTTCAGATGATGAATGGGACAAGGCATGGGAAATTTGAGAACTTTGAGTATCTGTACAGTAACAGTGTCAAAACAATTTGATTGTCCATAGATCTCCATCTCAACAACACAAATGTAATGCTGACCTTTCTCCTCCATGCCTCAAATGCAAAATAGAGATAGGCAGTCTTACTTATGGTTCTGCAGGAAAATAAAGATAAGTAGGATTTTATCTAAAAATCTGCTATCTGAGCCACTATGCATGTTGCTTGGAATATCAAATGGCTTTATCATCGATAAATATGAGCAGAAACTGCAGAAACATGTTACCTTTCTGTGCTAGAAAATGGATTATCTTGAACTAGAAAACAGATTAAGTTACCTCTGGAGTACAATGGCATAATGTTGTAATAGAATATGTATCTCTTGACTTCTTGACATGTATGCTACATGATAAAAATGACATCTTTCATAGAATATGGGAGCCTTTCATGTCATACATTGGACTGAATATTGCAAACATATTTACACAAGGATTTACATAGGATCGGAATGTGTGGGGAGTGTAACGACCTGTCATTCATTTTTTTGTGTCTATAATTTCAGTCATCTTCTGTATCTTCTGAGCCGAGTTGTAGTGTAGTTTTTTGCTGTATGTGTGTTATTGTATCTGTGTGCTGTTACAATCAATAAACATATTGTTAAAATAATCCTTGTAGCCTATTGCTTGGAAAGAGAAAAAATATTATTTTGTGATGCAAGATGATATTCCTATATGCAGACTGAAACTGGTTGAACAGATGTTGCTCTATCTTGTTAGTAATCAAGGATCTTTGGTTTTATGGTTGTAATGAGCCCAGCAGGTTTTTCTCCCTAAACAACCTTAATTTCAAAATGTCTACTTAAAAACAACTTAATTATAGAAGTATTTTAAGGTCAAATGTAAATCATATAAAGGGTAAAATGAAGGGATTTTGTTTTGTTGTGATGATAAACATAATGACTATTGGTCTATCTCAATAATATTTTCATTTTTAGAAGATTAGTACAATGTAGAGGTCACATTCTGTTTGTTGTATTATTATGAAATGGTAGTGTCAGACAGACAGAAAAACAAGGTTTAGCAATATAACTGCTAACCAGGCACCTGCAGATTGTGTCTGATTCAACCACACAGGTCCATCTGGTCTCAGATGCTTGCTTAATAGGGCTCTTTTAGGGGCCTCAGATGGATGGTGAATCCGAGTGGTTTCATCTACTAAAAGAAGGCATAAATCAAGACTGTGGAAGCAGGGATGAAGTGGGGGTTATCACCAGACAGCCTCCCTCTTGAGAGCTTTGCATTAAAGCATTAGTGAAATTAATTCATCTTTCATAAGAGGCTTGAGCTGTATCTGTGATCTATAACAACCAATTTCTCAGTGTTAGGCCTGAGGTGGATTGTATGAGCAGAGGGTCTAGACATACAACACAAATCTGCCCCTTTAAATGACTTAACATTATCTGGAGTGCTGCAGTCTACCGCATCATTCTACATTCATAAACCAAGAGAGAAAATATAATAAATCAGTAAACAATTTTTTTTAATGTTGTATTTTCTTATTTTTTTCTGCTTGGTCACATGCCAATGAATTCCAACCCTATACACTGTTTGCACAATTCAGAAATGTTGCTGATTATGGGGATTTAAATTCATTCATGGGTATCTGAGACACACACACACACACACACACACACACACACACACACACACACACACACACACACACACACACACACACACACACACACACACACACACACACACACACACATGGGGTTGCTTAGAAATTTCCATTCCACTCCATTATAGACAGAATACCAGCTGAGATCAATTGCAAAAGGGTTCTTGACTTGTAGAAAGAAATGTCTGATCTTTAATGCAATATCTACATTGCCCATTACTAGCAACCATTCATCTAATGTTACATTCGATTTACTAATCTGATCACATCATGTAAATATGCTGCCCTGAATTTTAAAAAAGCAACTCAGCTGGTATTCTGTCTATAATGGAGTGGAATGGAAATTTCTAAGTGACCCCAAACTTTTGACTGAACCTTACCCAGTGGTGGTGTCAAGGGAAAACTCCTAAATCTTATAGGAATATATTTGTAAAAAATAATAAATTAAAATAGATCCAGTTCAGATCTGTCATCTGTCTTTTGTTGTCCTATGTTTTTGTTATTATTTTCATTTGTCTTTGGAATGAATTAAGCAAAGCAGTGACTATGACCCAAGCTGGAACTCTTCAGCCTTTACTGTTGAGAAAACTTCTTCCTAAACCACTTATCTCTTATGCGTCAGAATTGACCTCTTTTTCTATCACATTATATCACAACTTCTTGAATATGTAAGCAAAAATATTACTATAAGCATTACATTAGCATAAACTGGGTAAATTATGCAAATGCTCCACCTGCAGGTCAGATAGTGTACAGTTGAATTATTTTGGAAGACTGAGAGGAATCTATGAATGGTACTAGGTTGCCACTATTTATAAATGTTCAAGCCAAAACCAGATGACATTGTATAAAGCCTTTAAATGAGACATCTTTATCCCTTACTCATAAAAACCAACCAAATTACTTAGACAAAATATCTTACATCTTACCTTTCGTGGGTGCTGAAAAACAGAAATATTTTCTATATAATAAAACATAATAATAAATAATAATGAAAAAAGAAATATTTACCAGGCATTTTAATATCTGTATTAATGAACTCATGGGTTGTCCTGTGGTGTGTGTGTCTCCTCTCTGTCCTTCACTGGGGTGAATGGTGTTAATGCTGACACTAGTGTAATGGGCATACGTTAATTAGAGTGAGGAGAAAAGTATATGCCCTTTGACACTGGTTTCTGATGAGGTCATGACTAACTGCCCAATAACTTGTACAGATCATTACTACCACAGAAATTCTCATGAAATAAATTCTAATATTTATAAGTAATTACAATGATATCTCACAATATTCTCTATGTACATATCTCTAGTATCCTGTGTAAAACATGCATTATAACTAGTTATGGTATATGTGAAAAGTGTAGGTTTAACAGAGATTAACATTTAGAGATGCTGAGCTGCTTTTGTTTTGTTTAAGATATCAGTCATATAAAATACCTAAATGTATCATCAAAAAATAACTGAGAGAAAATGGGAAAAAATGAATGTCATATGGGACTTAATTCTTAATCAGCCTAATCTAAATAATAGAATCTTATACATCTCATACATTGTAGGACCTGTATTTTCACAACCTATTTATCTTTGTTCGGTATGTATAATGTAAACAGATTTCTTAATATTATGATAATTTATTGACTCCCACCTCTTCGTGAGATAAACTCAGAATTCAGCATGAGCTAAAATCTGCCTCAATGGGATTATATTCTTACGTTTTACAGAACAATACGTCACTTTACAAGATTGTGGGGACTGAAAGCAATCTCTCAAGCGAGAAGAGCAAAAGAACCATCCATGGGATTTGATTCAGTTCACTAACCACTTGTCTATCAGTTTAAAAAGCTGCCTCTCTTAGGCCATAAAAGTGAAAACTCTACTTTCTATGTTGAGAGGCCTCAACAACAACCTGCTGTAAGCAGAGAGGAAAATGTGAACCGTTCACATGCAAAATTAGTTAATATATTAAACCATTATATATTCTAATGTAATGTCATGTCAAGCTGTTGTTGGCGTGTGTTGATTTTATGTATTTCAAAGTAATAAGAACACCCAAACAACATTTTGATAGAATTGACCTGGAATTGACATTAAAACAACATGCACATTTTGCACATTTGTGAAGATGGACATAACCTTCTGTACAGTAACTTTTTTTAACATCTGAACTCATGTAAAGCAGAGGGGTGATTTCAGGGCAAAAATGAGGATTATGTGAATGCATGGGCTTAGGATACCCTTATTCATCTTAAGATAGAGGCCATAGTCTGGGAAAGCCCTCAGAATTGTTATAGTTTGATTTTTTTTTTTTTTTTTTTATCATATTCATATTTGCTTTTTAAATTACACATGCTGATTTAAAAAAAAAAAAAAAAACATGAGGTTCGGTATATCTCCTTGTTAAAATAGGCTACTCAGAGAGAGGAATAAATACAAAGATGATCACTGTTATTTGTTCTTTATTTCTCCTAACATTCCTCTGTGCTGTTTCCCCTATAAGCTGTATGTACCATGTATATAGATAACAGTGTGTTATCACTGTCAAGTTAAACAAATGGAATTTGCATGCATTTGGTATATTTAGGCAAAATAGCTGTTCATTGAATATAAAGTATTTCAAAAAGACAAAAATGTAGGTAATAAATTGTAGTGACAATATAATCACAGTCAAGAATGAATGAGCAGATTTGGTAAAGTAGCCTAAAGAAGCTCATCTTGCTGTGTACACAGAAACATGACATCAAGTAGTATCTACATATCCACACTGTATATGGTCATAACTGCCTCTTTGTTTCTTTCCTATCCCCCAGCATGCCATTTGAATAACTGTTAATATTTGGCCTTCTGGAATGAATTTGTTCACTTCAAAATTATGACTAAACATTAATTGCATGGAGACATGTTGATAGTCTTTTGTCTTATGAATATAGAATGCAGGCCTAGGCTACAATTCAAGTCAAGTGTTTGTCTATCACGTCTAAGCTTATTGATTACCTACCAGAATAACTTAAAATAAAGTATATTTTACATAGTTATAAAGTAGACTCTCATAAGCAGTACTTAATTTCTGTTGGTAAAATGGACTCTATTAAATGCTGCACTTGGGCCAAGGGGAGGCAGGGGAAATGACTAATCATCATAATTGCAGACAGAAAGACAATAACGTGCCATAAAAGTGAGTCTTTATAGCCTGCTCTGGCAATGTTACATCTTATCTCAAATCATACCGCACGAACTGCACTGAGTAGACAGGGTATGAGTAGAACAAGCTAAACAGTTTTCTATATGAAAACAATAAAAGAAAAATGTATTTCCTTTGCCTTTATGTGTAAGATGTACGAAACATGTGATTTTACAAGCTGACCTCTAAATAGATTTTTTTGCGGTTCACTTGAGAAATGACCCATAAAAAGAGTCATTTTGCACTGTGCCTTGACTTCTGTTTCTTCCAGAATAGCATAGGTCATTCCCTTGGGTGCTATCAAGAACATTTTCTTAACATAGGAGTATCACTAGTGTTTCAGGGGTCGGTATATGAAAGTGGATTGCCTTTTTTTTGCGACACAAAATTACACTCACTGCTTTGTGTTTTATACAGTAGCCTACTCTTCATTCAGCAAGGGTGTGCACAAACATGTTGGGGGCAGGGGCTAAAGAGAGCATTTCTAATTTTTTTCTATAAAAATGCCCCAAAAACCAACAATATATATTATTGCATATTGCATGAAAATGCACTCTACTGTTATCCGATATCTTCTTATTATCGGTTTTGATATTATTCTTCTAACGCTTTTTGTGTGTCTAATTCAGCTTCAACCATTTAACGTAGAAACTTCATTCAAACTGCGCTGCGTAGGTCTTACTTAGGGGTCATTCCACGTCAAATCAACCAGAGCACACGCACTTGCGTCTCAAATAAATCTGAAAAAAATACCATGTGCACCTATGTTACCCAGGAGACACTCTGTGAAATGGTTTTGTGCTAAGATCTATACTTTTCAAGTAACAGCCAGTTTTACGGGGGGAGGGGGGTGTCAAATTTGTTCTGCCTCTTTTTTTTGTCAAAGTTCACAAGCTTATTGCTCAAGAACTAGAATTTGTAGGAGGCTCAAATTTTGCAGGCTGGTGCATAAATAGGAATAGTATGCAGTAAATCACCACAGAGCCCAGCCAAGAACTCCAATAACATTTTGATCAACTTTGAGGTACTGCTATGACCATGCAGGATCATCCAGACTACTCATGGTGATTTTACTGCATACTGTACTCCTATTTATGCACCAGGCTGCAACATTTGAGCCTCCTACAGATTCTAGTTCTTGAGCAATGAGCTTGTGGCTTACGTGCGCTCTGGTTGATTTGACGTGGAATGACCCTTAGGTGACTTCAGCTATGTATTTTTCAACTTTGCAACTTTTAGACTTTTTGAACTATTAAATCAAAACGATTGAAATTTCCCCATTGACTTAACATTGTGATTATGACATCATGGCAACTAGAATCTTACGCCAGGTGGCCAGCCCACCTGCAGCAACTCTCTCTCAGGCTTTAGACAGAGACGGTTTATAAAGCGGACGATTCATATGAGGGTAACAGTGGCGTGCAGTGAGGTCTGTGGCAGGGTAGGCAGTGGCCATTCACATAATGTAAATTCGATCCGTACACTCGCAAATAGTACTATATTTTCATGGTAATACTCCCCCTGCTTATCATGTCACAGAATCAGAGGCGTCACTAAGTGCTTTTTTTCCCCTTTTTTTAACCCTACGGAGGTCCGGGGGAGAAACGGAGGCGAAATTTTGAAAATTGGGCTGTTAAAGATGCCGTTTCAACGTAGTTTGAGAAGGAAAGGAAGGAAATTCGTTGGGGTCCTCCACATCATATTTTAAAAACAAATAGCTTAAAGCTAATTTCCCTCACTAGACCTACTGGTATTTATGGGGGATTAAGAGGGGAAATCGTTTTAACTGAGACCTCACACCCAAACTTTTTTTTCTGCCCGTGACATGATGAATGAATAGGCTACCTGGTTATTGTGCCCACGTTGTTGGCTTTAGTAGGCTAGCCCATCACGCCGACCTGCTGCAAACGTGAGAGACGTCTCTCTCATGTCAATCTCAAGGGGGCTTGTTCGGTGGTCCCCAACGTGACGCAATAGAGTGCATTGAGGGGGAAAGAAGAATCATTGCAAACCTCTGTAAAATAGTATACTTTTGCGTGTTATATTCCGTTTTGTGACACCCAACAACATCAAATACAATGGATAACAGTTTAGATGAGTAGTACCAACAAGCTAATAATGCAAATTTGTTGGAAAATGAACCTTGCAATACGGGCAACGCCGGTCTTAACTCAGCGTTCTAAGTCCAACCTGCGGCCGGTTGCATAAAACTGTTTAAGACTAGTCTTAGTCTAATATTTTTTTGTAAGACAGGTCTTGGCTGTATAGTTGGTGTGTTCAAGAAGGTTCCTGACTCGTGCAGTAGTTTTGAAAAATCAAAAAAAGGTTTATTCCAACAACAAAAAAGGTTCCAATGTATGTCACATCTTAATACCAAAAACAAAATTATTGTATATTTTAAATCTTATAAATCAAATACTTGAGGTTATCCTAATAGCCTATGGGTCATTCCACGCCAAATCAATCAGAGCCCACGCACTTGCGTCTCAAAAAAATCTGAAAAAAATACCATGTGTGCCTATGTTACCCAGGAGACACTCTGTAAAATGTTTTTGTGCTAAGATCAATACTTTTCAAGTAACAGCCAGTTTTACCGGGGGAGGGGGGTGTCAAATTTGTTCTACCACTTTTTTTTGTCAAAGTTCACAAGCTCATTGCTCAAGAACTAGAATCTGTAGGAGGCTCAAATTTTGCATGCTGGTGCATAAATAGGAATAGTATGCAGTAAAATCACCACGAGTAGTCTGGATGATCCTGCATGGTCATAGCAGTCCCTCAAAGTTGATCAAAATTTTATTGGAGTTCTTGGCTGGGCTCTGTTTAGGCTTACAGAAGACATATTTTTACTCAACATAGGCTCTTGATTTTTTTTCTCTTATTGAGATCAGTAGAAGCACTCTCCGAAAAAGCAATGAAGAGAAAAGAAAATCCATCAGGGACTGAACAGCAGACCTCACAAGTTTGAAAAATAATTTTGGATCTCATATTCAGTGCACCCTAACA
This sequence comes from Sardina pilchardus, assembly GCF_963854185.1. NCBI lineage: Eukaryota > Metazoa > Chordata > Actinopteri > Clupeiformes > Clupeidae > Sardina > Sardina pilchardus. The sequence goes on along the minus strand of NC_085011.1, from coordinate 31,051,113 downwards.
CCTTGTGGGAATATACAAAGATTTTTTTTATATTTTTTTCGTTAATCTGCTTTACCTCTTCTTTTTAAAAACACCAATTTGACTTGTCTTATGCGAATCGTTCTTTTTCATTTTCCACCCTAAACATGGACAAAATGCACCATTGAGATCAATATGTTTTGTCCCCACCCGGCAATTTCAGTGATTCAGTGATTTTAGTGGCACCTAGTGGTTACTCTATACAAAGCAAATCTCTCAATAGATCTCTATGGTGCATTTTGCCCTTGTTCAGGGTGGGAAATGAAAAAGAAAGATTTGTATAAGACAAGTCAAATTGGTGTTTTTAAAAAGAAGAGGTAATGCAGATTATAGAAAAAAATATTTAAAAAATCTTTGTATATTCCCACAAGGTGTTAGGGTGCTCTGAATATGAGATCCAAATTTATTTTTTGAACTTGTGAGGTCTGCTGTTCAGTCCCTGATGGATTTTCTTTTCTCTTCATTGCTTTTTCGGAGAGTGTTTCTACTTATCTGAATAAGAAAAAAAACACAAGAGTCTATGTTGAGTAAAAATGTGTCTTCTGAAGGCCTAAACAGAACACAGCCAAAAACTCCAATAAAATGTTGATCAACTTTGAGGGACTGCTATGACCATGCAGGATCATCCAGACTACTCGTAATGATTTTACTGCATACTATTCCTATTTATGCACCAGCCTGCAAAATTTGACCCTCCTACGGATTCTAGTTCTTGAGCAATGAGCTTGTGAACTTTGACAAAAAAAAGAGGCAGAACAAATTTGACACCACCCTCCCCCTGTAAAACTGGCTGTTACTTGTAAAGTATTGATCTTAGCACAAAAACATTTTACAGAGTGTCTCCTGGGTAACATAGGCACACATGGTATTTTTTTCAGATTTTTTTGAGACGCAAGTGCGTGGGCTCTGGTTGATTTGGCGTGGAATGACCCCTATGCTACGGTCAGAAAAGGTGTTGCTCCTATCTTCACACCATGCTTTGACCTGTCTCCTTCACCTCCATTCTAATCTCTCAATTGACATTAACCCAAGTTCCAATGCTACTGCCCCTATAGGCCTGAAGTAGGAATGGCGCCTATATACCGGCCCCTAATTGTCTTGTGACTAACAAACAATTATCTTTAACAAAGTACATTACAGAATAGCTAAACATTTAACAGTACTAAATTCTATACATAAGACAGTTGAAACAACAACACTTCGTCTTCTTTTTTTTTTACATCTTTTACATTGTCTCTTTTTCATTAAGTTCACTGATTAACTGGAAAAATATGGAGTCAGAGGTTCAAGCACATGACTCCGTCGGAGATCAGTCTTTACCACTGTCTCATAGCTGACATGAAGACATCTACACGTCAGCTTCAAGTAATAAACAAAGCTTGGTAATAGGTCTTAGAAGGACATTTGTGCTGGTTTTCACTTGAGCCTGACGAACTCTACCCTTCCTGTCTTCGATGGCCTCAATGACACGCCCCATTATCCAGGAGCTTCTGGGAGCTGAGTCGTCGATCACAAGCACAATGTCACCAACTGCAACATTACGCCTTGGTTGCAGCCATTTTTGTCGTTGCTGCAAGTCGGGCAAATATTCCTTGATCCAACGTTTCCAAAATAACTCTGCCATATACTGGACCTGGCGCCACCTACGCCTGGAGTAGATATCCTTCTGATCAAAAACACCAGGTGGTATTAAAGGCTTGGTCTTCAGTAAGAGCAGATGATTCGGAGTTAAGGGCTCCAAATCTGTTGGGTCATCTGACACTCTTGTGAGAGGGCGGCTATTAATGATTGCCTCAATCTCACACATAAGTGTTTGCAGGCCCTCTTCATCCAGGGTCTGCTGCTTCACAACTGAGTTGAGGATCTTTCGCACTGATCTTATTTGGCGTTCCCACACCCCACCATGATGTGACGCTGTTGGGGGATTAAATATCCACTTGATGTTCCTTTTCACCATTTCAGCTTCAATTTTCTCCTTATCCAATTCCTGTATTGCCTGACGTAGCTCCCGCTCCGCACCAACAAAGTTTGTGCCATTGTCGGACCTAATCAAACTGACTTGACCCCTTCTAGCAACAAACCTCCGTATGGCATGAATACAGGAGTCCGTATCCAGCGAGCTTGCAACCTCAATATGGACTGCTCTCACTGCCAGGCAAGTAAACAGTACTCCATACCTCTTTATGGTTGTACGTCCTTTCTTGATGTCAAACGGACCAAAATAGGCGACACCGACATTCTTAAATGACGGCTCATCAGGTAAGATCCTCTCCTTGGGAAGGTCAGCCATAATTTGGCCACTCGCAGAACCGTGGAGGCGTCTACAAGTGACGCACTGAGACAGTATCTTCCTGATGACTGCATGGGGCTTAGGCATCCAGAATTTCTGTCTCAGCGTCGACAGGATGTGATTGCGACCGCTATGGCCCACCTTCTCATGGATTTCTCTTAGTATAAGCAGCGCAATGTGCATCCTTCTTGACAAAACCGCAGGGCTCTTCGACTCTTCTGGCATGTTGGCCCTGTTCAATCTGCCACCCACTCTTACAATGTCATCCTGCAGGACAGGTGACAACCTGTAGAAGGGGCTGCCTTGTTCCAACAGAGCGATTTCATAGGAGAATACCTTTCTCTGGCTGATGCGTATGATCTCCCACTCAGCCTCCACAACTTCACCCAAAGATGGAGGACTGATGTGCAGAGAAGCTTTGAGCTCGGCCATCTTTCTTTCCAATTCTCTCTCATTCTTTCCATGATCAGAACTTGTTTCTTTTAAAACTGACTCAAACTCTTTTCGCTTTTGGCAAAGGAGCTTGAGTGTCTTCTTCAGCTTGACCATCCAAGCAACAGTACGCTTCAGACGATACCAGTTTGAGTAATGATTGATGAACTTGAAGAATGCGTCTTCTGCGCTCTCACTAACCACTGTGAATAACACTGCTTCCTTGACTTCTAGGTCCCTCACCAGAGGCTCACTGATACTGTCTGGCAAGTCAGGCCATGCCTCCTCAGGCCTCAGCAGAAATTCCGGCCCCGATAACCATGTGCAGGTCTTCAGGAACGCCTCCACTGTGCAACCTCGAGACGCATGGTCGGCCGGGTTGTTGGATGAATTAACGTATCTCCACTGGCTAACTCTTGACTTTTCTCTGATTACAGTAATCCTGTTTGCCACAAATGTACGATACCTTGCTGACTCGTTTCGGATATACCTCAGGACTGTAGTGCTATCAGACCAGAACACTGATTCCTCAAGTTCAATATCCAGCTCTGACTGCATCATCTTGTCCAACTTTGCAGCTACCGTAGCAGCAGTGAGTTCGAGTCTTGGTATTGTCACTGTCTTTAGAGGCGCAACTCTTGCCTTTCCCATCATGGAAGCGCAATGTGCCTGATGCCTCTCATTCCTCAAGACCAGGTAGGTACAAGTACCATAATCTTTCTCGCTAGCATCAGCGAAATGATGGAGTCTGGCTGATGTAGCTCTTCCAAAGTCATGTGCCTTGACACAACGCTTCACTTCCAAGTCTGACAACTGATGAATGCTTGCCATCCAATGTTCCCACTGCATCACTAAGGACTCTGGCATATCATCATCCCACCCATGCTTCCTCATACACAATTCCTGCAGTATACCTTTCACTGGGAGGATTATGGGAGACAGGATCCCAAGTGGGTCGTAGACAGAGCTAACCATGGACAGCAACCCTCGCCTTGTCAGCACTTTCCTTTGAATGGTGACTCTGAACTTCAGTACGTCTGATTCAACACACCATTGCACTCCTAAAGCTCTTTCAAGAGGGAGCTGGTCTTTGTCCAGGTCCAAGTCTTTGGCCCCTGTGGCCCTTTCATCTTCAGGCACTGAAGCAAGCACTGTGCGACTATTCGAGATCCACTTTGTCACTTTAAATCCACCAAGTGCACACAGAGCTCTTACTTCCTGTATGAGAGCAACTGCTTTATCCTCAGTTTCAACTGATTTTAAGCAGTCATCCACATAAAAGTTTCGCATCACTGTCTGAGATGCCTCTGGACTGAACTGCTCTTGATGGTTCTCAGCACATTGGCGAAGTGCATAGTTGGCGCAACTTGGGGATGAGGTTGCCCCAAACAAGTGCACAACCATCCTATATTCTTCCAACTCTTGTGTGTGGTTTCCCTGTGGCCACCACAGGAATCTCAAAAGGTTGGCATCTCTGGCTGGAACCCGTACTTGATGAAACATGCCTTCGATATCGGACATGAAGGCAATTGGCTCCTGCCTAAACCGTAACAAGACACCAATTAACCTGTTGAGGGGTACGGTCACAAATATGTGATTAGAATGTTCGGTGAACTGAGAGTTCCGCATTATGATGAGACAATTACAGTCCGAGATTTTCCCCACAAACTGTATACAGAATACTGAAACTATAGATTGTTTGTGTTGAATTCTAGAATGAACTTGGAAAATAATTCACTCCTCAACAGGTTAAGGAGTTGGTTAAGTCCGGTCCTTGAAGAAGCTGGGAGTTCAGAGAAAGTCCCTGGAACTTGGCTGCACAATCGAAGACTACTCTGATTTTATGCTTGGTGGGATGGTATACCCCATGGTGAGGGATATACCAGGTCCTGTCTTCTTCTTCTCTGTTGTGAACCTCGTCTTTGGGAATTTTCTCCGAGTAACCCCTTTCCAGCATCTCATTCATGAACTTGACATAGTCCTGAAAGAACTCCTTACTCCTGATGAATTTCCTCCGCAGATTCTCTGCCCTCTGCACAGCTATCATGCGATTGTTCGGGAATTTCACATCCACAGCCTTCAGAGGTAGTCCAATACTATAGTGTCCATCAACCAATTGAACTGACTTGGATACAGAATCCATGAATCGTCTGTCTTCTACAGACATTTCCACTTTCTCTGCCTGCTGAGCCTCAGGAAAGTCAAGCTTCATCTGCCTCAGGATGATGTCATCCAGGCATGCCACAGAAATCCTGTGCGCTGCTACCTGTGTCCAATCAGGTTCCTTCTTAGCAACGCTTTCCTTCTGCAATGGGCCATTGACAACCCACCCAAGGGCGGTTTTAATAGCATAAGGTCCATTACCTTCACTATTAATAACCTTCCATGGTTCCAATGCCTTGGGTACGTTGGTTCCAATCAATAACCCTATGCCCGCTTTGATCTCTCGGACACGGATTTCTTTCAGGTAAGGCCATTTATCCACATCTTTTTGTCGTAGAATGTTTTCCTTCTTTACAGGGATTTCCTTTTGTGAAAACACCTGGGGAAGTGCCATATAGGAGTCTCCTTCTAGGCCACTTATCTCCAGTCCTGTGACCACCTGTGTGCTAACAGGCCTTTCCTGTCCCATCGTGCGAAGTAAAATGTGGGTCTTTCTTCCGGTCACTTTTAGTTCACGCATTAGGTCATTAGAACAGAAACAAGCAGTACTGCCTGAATCTAAAAACGCATAGGTCTGCACCACATGATTTCCTTTCAGGGACTTGACTTTCACCGGAACCACAGCTAGGGCACATTCACCATCCCCGGCCCCAGTGCAACCACATAACTCTGCATCCATTGCTGGCGGCTTGTCCTCAGTCAATGGCTTGCTCGGCTCTGTTTGTTCTGCAGGCTTGCTGGCCATGTGCAGAAGAGTGGGATGTTTCAATGAGCACTTCTGACACACTAGTTTCTTCTTGCAGGTTTTGCTCAAATGCCCTGGTGACAGGCAGCCTTTGGACTTGAAAAAGTCAAGCCTCTCTTTGTGAGGTTTCTGTTCAATGGCTTTACACGACTCCATCTTGTGTTCTTTCTGGCAAAACAAACACTTCTCACATGAGGTATTCCACGTCCCTTTAGGTGTGCTTTTAGCCTCATTAGACACAGTCACTGGCACAGCACTTGTTGCAAAGGTGCTTTTCTTTCTTTTGGCCTTTTGCTGATTGCTAGCTTTATCCATGCCTTTGTCCTTTGGAACCACAGGCTCCTGAATGTTTCCAAATAATGGATCAGATGCTATCCTTGCCTGTCTGTCAACAAAGTGTACCAAATCTTTAAACCTGGCTCTTCTGCCAGTCTTATCCTGGATCTCGCATGCGATGCTCCTCCACCTTTCTCTCAACCTGAAAGGCAGCTTTATGATGACTGCACGCATGTTGATTGGGCTGTCCATCTCCTCCCTAAACTCTATTCCTTCAACTGTATTCAGACAGCTGATGAGAAAAACGGCAAAGGAACTTAAAGACTCTTTATCTTCTGATTTCAAAGTTGGCCATTTCAAAGCCTTATCAACATAGGCCATGGCAATGGTGTATTCATTTCCATAACGCTGGTACAAAAGTCTTTTAGCCTCACGGTAACCAACATCAGGAGGCAAGTGCTGACAACTGCGGACAAGTTCTTTCGCTTGACCACTTGTGTACTGCTCTAGGAAATATAAGCAGTCTTTACTACTAGAAGTCCTGTCCTCGATACCATGCTCAAAGGCTTTAGTGAAAAATCTGAACTCCGTTGGCTCTCCGCTAAACACAGGAATTTCTAATGATGGTAAAGAAGACAACCTCTGCTGCTTCACAAGCAGCTCAGTGATATCATTCTGCTGCTGCATAACACTAAGCAAGTCTTTATTGTCCATGGCACCACGTTGTCTTCCAGCAGTCTGGCCACTGACAGCATGTGCGCGTGGAGGTGGCAAAACATTTCTATGCACACTCTGCCTACTAGGCCTACTTGCAGAGAAAAATGTTCTTTGCTGAGCAGGCTCTTGTGTGATCCGCTGAACAGGAATAACCACACTATCCACCTTAACTTCATCAACAGCTGCCTCAGCATAACGGTTTCTTGCATCATTCACAATTCTCAGTTCTTCTCCCTGTTCTTGCTCTTCAGACTCATGCAAACTGAGCACTTGAAGCTTAGCATCAGCTGCAGCAATAGCCGTCTTTATTTCAAGTTCCTCCTTCTTGGATTTAAGATGTGCCACTTCTCTGTCAATATCATGTTTCTGTTTCAAAGCACTGGCCTGTGCTATCAAAGCTGCTCTCTCAGCCTCATACTTTAACCTTACAGATGAGGTTGTTGAGGACACTACAGAAGCTGCCCTACTGTGAGAAGCATTTGCAGACCTGTGTGCTGATCTAACCATTGATGCGCTGTCTGCAGGGTGTAATTCAGCATCACACTGTCTTGCCTCTTCGGCTTGTTCAGCAGTACTTCGCAGCCAACCTTCAACTTCCATCACAAAATCCTTCAGCATCCTGGATTTAACCTCATACCATGTTATCTGATCTTTAATCATATCCTGCTCACCCATGTACTCTTTTGCGGCATCATTCAACTTACAGAAGTCCATGTACAGTTCAGTGAACTCTGTAGATAATTTCTGAGACACTATGCCTGCATTTTCTCCATCATCCATTAAAGAATCAATCTCTGACGTCTTTTGTTTAAGAAGTCCAAACTTAGCTTTCCTAGCTGCAAGCAACGCACCAAGCCTTTGCTCAATGACTTTAGTAGTTGGCTTTGGTGTCCTCTTAGGGCGAACATCAACATCACCATTTTCCTCCATTTTGATTCCTTTCCTTTCTTCTGTAACACGCAGGCGATTCCGCTAATGTGTTACACTTCTGTACTTTCTGTATAGCTAACTCAAAATCTTCAAAATGCAGCAAAACTAGCAGAAGCAATAGCTGCTAAGCTAAGCACATAGCAGCAGGAGTACTAGCTGAGTCATCATTCTCATCATGGCTAATTAGCAGGACCAGTAGCATTCTTACTTGCTCTTTTGATATCCACAAACATCCGTCAAATAGATGGCTGAAACCCAATCTTCAGGACATCCACAGTCTTGTTCATTGTCCATGCAGAGCTCTTTTCTGACTAATGTATAGTTGGTGTGTTCAAGAAGGTTCCTGACTCGTGCAGTAGTTTCGAAAAATCAAAAAAGGTTTATTCCAACAACAAAAAAGGTTCCAATGTATGTCACATCTTAATACCAAAAACAAAATTATTGTATATTTTAAATCTTATAAATCAAATACTTGAGGTTATCCTAATAGCCTATGCTACGGTCAGAAAAGGTGTTGCTCCTATCTTCACACTATGCTTTGACCTGTCTCCTTCACCTCCATTCTAATCTCTCAATTGACATTAACCCAAGTTCCAATGCTACTGCCCCTATAGGCCTGAAGTAGGAATGGCGCCTATATTGGCTTTATTATTCAGTTGCATAAAGATTAAGACCAGTCTAATTTCACTGAGTAAAGTAAGACTCCATACCCCCTGTCTAATTTGATCTAACATTCTAAGTTACCATAGAAACAACTGTTAGTTGGGCTAGTTTCACAAAAGTGGCTTTGGTTTGGCTTGCATTACAAAAATGGCAGAACACAATATTTGGATTTATGAAAGGGCACTGCGAAGAGAAAGAGTGTTTAAGGACAGGTCAAACCCTTTGGAAGTCTTTTCTGAGGAGGAAATCATGGAGAGACTGAGATTCCCAAGAAATAATATAATACAAATTGCTTCAAGCCTGGAAGAGCACCTGCGGCCTACAACAGCAAGAAACTGCAGCGTACCTGCACTGTTACAGGTATGCCTGGCTTTGCGCTTTTTTGCCACAGGAAGTTTTATCAACTCAGTGGGAGACCTAATTGGTGTACATAAATCAACAGCATCCAGAATCATCTACAGAGTGTCACGTGAGCTCAGTCACAGGCTCCCTGAGTTTCCAGTTGACATCTCCAGTCTAAACAAAATGAAAATGGATTTTTTTGCTATTGCTGAATTTCCCAATGTTATTGGTGCCATTGACGGTACACATATCAGGATTCAAGCTCCATCTGCACATGAACACCTATATGTCAACAGGGAGGGCTATCACAGTATTAATGTGCAAGCGATATGTGATGCAAAACTGAAGTTTATTAACTGTGTGGCGCGCTGGGCAGGCTCTACCCACGACTCGAGAATATTGATGCATTCTGAGATCCACAATGTTTTCCAGAGAGGAGATGTCCAGGGTGTACTTTTAGGTGATTCTGGTTACCCACTAAAATCCTGGCTTCTCACACCATTTTTAAACCCCAGCACTGCTCCCCAAATGCGATACAACACAGCCCATGCAAAAACCAGAAATACAGTTGAAAGGTGTTTCGGAGTACTGAAAAGAAGATTCCACTGCCTGCATGGGGAACTGAGGATGGCACCAGAGAGGGTCTGCAACATAATATGTGCCTGTGTTGTCCTCCATAACATGGCAAGGTATGAAATTGACTACCTACACATACACACACAGCTGAAGTTGTGACAACAATACCTATAGTTAATGCATTCCTCTTTTTTATCAGTAGCCATGGCTCATTACTAAAAATAAGTTGTTTTCTTTTTAACAGAGACCTATCACTCCCAGACATGGTGGAGGAGGAGCAAATGGCTGAGGAACCTTTTGCAGACATAGAGGGAAGAGATGATGATGATGGATCAGGGCGTTATGTTAGGCAGATGATTGTGGAAAACATCTTTTCTGCTTAAAAAAAAGCTAGAAATAAGCAGAAGTTGTGCAGCAACAATAGTTTATTAGGCAGAAAGAGAAAGAAAGAGAGCAAAAATTAAAACTATTCTTCCTGGAGCCAATGCATCTCCAGTTTGAGTTTTTGCTTTTCTAACTCCAATTTTTCCATTTCTAATTTTTTTCTTGCAGCAATAAAACCTTATGCTGCTGTATGAGTATTTGTTTCATTGTGATAGGCCTATTTCGGTTGGTGGTGGTCTCCTGCACATCCTCTGCTGCTTGGTCAGGCTCACAATCAGGCTCAGGCTCACACTGTGTGAGGATGACCACCGTATCTGTAAGAGATGATAACAAAAAAAGAGAAGGGGGAGAAATAAAAACAAAGTAGCAGCTATTGCTGTGACATTTAGCCTTGTAACACACCAATCACACTGAGATTGACTGATTTAACACTTGGAGATCTGTTTCGACCTCACTCTGACCGTCACTACGGTCTAAAAAGGAATGATCACCTTCGTTCTGCCTATCACCGAGACCATATGTCAAAATAGTCATGTCCATGACCTCCGGAAGCAGAACGACTTGCGTTAATAAATAGCAGAGAATGCTCCCGGGTCAGTCTCTTTCTCCTTCTCGCCTCAGAGACCTTGTGAGTATTGAAGAGACTCCGAAAGGTAAGACATCACTTTACGTAATTCGCTACCTGCGTGGTACGGGTGCATATTTTTGCCCCCGAGAATTGGAGTGGTGTTTCTTTTTTCAGCTGAGCTAGCTGTTGTCTAGCTTAGATTGCTGTTTGTTGAGCGCTAGTTCCGGTATTTTGTGTTGTTTATACTGTGCCTATACGCCTGTTCGCAGCCGTGGGCTTTGTGCGAGCCCACTATAGGTGCGTTCGCGCACTGGTGTGGGCCGCCGTGCGGTCTTCTGTGCTTTGTTGTCGTTGCAGCCGAAGTTTTTCGTAAGTCTGCCTGTTATCTCTTGTGTTTTACTGCATTGTGCTGCCGGATATTGTGTTAGCCTGTCAGTTTTGCTGCGGGCCACCTAGCGCTGTAATTTATTGGTTGCTTATATCATTACACGGTAAGTATACGTTGTTGTAATATTGTGTCACTCTGGCCTGCTTGTGCCGTGAGAGGTTTGTTTATATTGTTGCACGGTAAGTAATTCCGTTGCTGTCATATGTTGTGTTACTCTAGCCTGCTTGTGCAGTGAGAGGTTTGTTTATATTGTTGCACGGTAAGTAATTACGTTGCTGTACTCTTTTGTGTTCCTCTAGCCTGCGTGTGCAGTGAGAGGTTTAATGTTGTTGCACGGTAGGTAATTCCGTTGCTGTCATATTTTATGTTGCTCTAGCCTGCTTGTGCAGTGAGAGGTTAATTGTTTGTTGCACGGTAAGTAAATCCGTTGCTGTACTATTTTGTGTTCCTCTAGCCTGCTTGTGCAGTGAGGGGTTTAATATTGTTGCACGGTAGGTAATTCCGTTGCTGTCATATTTTGTGTTCCTCTAGCCTGCTTGTGCAGGGAGGGGTTTGTTGTTGTTGCACGGTAAGTGATTACGTTGCTGTGCTATTTTGTATTCCTCTAGCCTGCTTGTGCTGTGAGAGGTTTATTTTTGAGTGTTGCCTGGATTTATTTCTGAGGTGTTCTCTGTTTATTGTATAGCCTGTTTTTGGCTTTATACTTTCTGTTTCTGTGCTTTGCCCTGGGCCACTGTTCGCAGTGGTGGGACTAGCCTGCGCCCATTGTGTGTTGTCATACGCGGGCGTGGGCCTTCATAATACTGTGTACTTTTATTTGCCCAGGTGTGTTCATACGCTGTGGACCGCTGAAGTGCTCCTCTCTGTCGCCTCCCCGCCACGCCCTATACCCCTGTCCTCAGCTGGTGGGGCCAGTGTGCGCCTGCTAGGTGCATTCGTGCGCTGGTGCGGGCCACCTCCCTGGTTCTGTGGCACCCTAGACTGCTGTTCGCAGTCGGTTGGGCTAGTGTGCGCCTGCTAGGTGCATTCGTGCGCTGGTGCGGGCCACCTCTCTGGTTCTGTGGCGCCCTAGACTGCTGTTCGCAGTTGGTTGGGCTAGTGTGCGCCTACTAGGTGCATTCGTGCGCTGGTGCGGGCCACCGTCTTACCTTGGTGGACTGGTCGAGGAGGGCTCCAGGCATCAACGCCGCCTAGGCTTCTTGGGCCTGCGATGGCTTCCCACTACTGCTGGATCTGCAGCGCCTCCATGAGTGCCAGTGATGGGCACAGGGAGTGCCCCATGTGTCTTGGGGCTACACACGTCCTGGAGGACGTTGACCACCCCTGCAGCGCTGCCTGCGACCTCTCCAGGGGTGAGAGACAACGACGGGCGGCCCTGATATCCGGCCACGTGCATGAGGGCCGACGAGAGAGGCGACGTTCCTCTGGCCGGCCATTCCCCTTCAGTGGGCATGGCCGTAAGCACAGTCACAAGCGGGGCCGGCAAGGTGAGTCCCCCCACAGGCCGTCCCAGAGAGCTGCACCCATTCCGGCTAAGCGTCTGGCCGAGCGTCCGGCTGAGCGTCCTGCTGAGCGTCTGGCGACGGCTGCAGCGACCAAGGGTGGTAGCGCGGAGTCGCTCCAGATCCTCTCTGCTCTCCAGGCTCTAGCACAGAAGATGGACAGGCTGGTAGATCGCCAGGCCTCTTCTTCGGATGCCCTGCCCCCTGGCCAGGAGGACGCCCTCTCATCCAGGCCTGGGAGCCATGGTGAGGAGGAGGAACGGGACGATGCGGATGTGCTATCTCTCTGCGCTCCCCACACAGGTGATGACCTCATGGGAGATCTGCAGACAGGCTCTACAGAGCTGGGTGACAGCTCCGTGGGGGCGGAAGAGGTCCCCGTCAGCTCCCTGATGTCACTGGTGCTGAGCGCTGCGAACATCATGGGCCTTGAGGCGCCCACACCTGCTCCGGCTCCCATGGTAGGTGTCTGGGAGGGCATCCCTTGTGCTACCCCACCACCCCCTGTGCCGGTGCCGCCTGACTACACGGCAATGCTGTGGTCGTCATGGGGTAAGTTGACGCAGCGCCCGCAGTTCAATGCAGGCTGCCGCCAGCTAGCAACAGCCACGTACCCCGTGGAGACTGGACTCGGGGACATGCCACCGGTCGAGCAGTCAATGGCCGCGTTGACATCTCTGGGCCTCACTGGTGTGTCACCCGATCCACGCTGCCCCCGTAAGGAATGCGTGAAGACGGACCGCCTGGCCACTCGTACTTTTAATGCAGCAGCACGAGCGGCCCGGATGGGTAACGCTCTGGCCATTGCGCTGGCGTCGCTTCGCAAGACGCTGAGTCGGGACGACCAGGACGCCAGGGCCCTGCTGGATGCAGCTCTGTCATCCCACGCCCAGCTGACACGTGATGTGGGAGATGCTATGGGTTCCGCGGTGTTGTGCCGCAGGCAGGTTTGGCTGGCACAGACCTCCCTGCCAGAGCCTATCAAGCAGGAGCTGCTGAATCTCCCAGTTGTCCCTGGGCATGTTTTCCACCCAGGATCCCAGGAGGTGCTCGACCGCGCTGAACGTGCTGCAGCGTCGAGGGAAGCTGTCCAGCATGTGTGCCGTAGGCCTGCCTCAACGGTCAGCGTTGGTCAACCGTCTGTAGGCGGTTATAGGCCGCGGCTGCCGGCCTGGCCTTCGCCGAGGGGTTATATCCCACAGGCCTCTGGTGACTGGCAATTTCATCCACATGACCAGAGATCGGCCCCATATTCCCATTCCAGGGGTGGAGGGGGTCAACGGCGAGGCACAGGTAGGGGTGCAGGCCGCGGTGGCGGTCCCGCATAGCATTCCCGCATAGCATTCCATGGGTGCCCGTCGATTGTCCTTCCCAGTTGTCACGGACCTCCTGGGAGGGGATTGTCCCAGACCCTTGGGTCGTAGCCATGGTGGCTCGTGGTTGCCGATTGCAATTTCAACGGCGCCCCCCTGTGTTTTCAGGGGTCAAGGTAACGTCCTGCAAGACCCTTTTTTAATGTCAGTATTTGCCAAAGAGGTTCAAGTGTTTCTTCTGGGTTCTTTTATTCTTCCCGAGAGGGACGGCGGTTATCGGCCCGTTCTCAACCTCAGGCCCTTGAATCGTTATCTCAAGGTGCTGCCCTTCAAGATGGCCCACATTTAATTCTTGGGCTTCAGTCAACCACATGAAGGCTGACCTGCAACCCCGCCAACGGGCGAAGTTCCTTGGTGTCCTTCTCGACCCAGTCGGCATGGCGGCGTCTCTCACTCCGTGGAGAGCAGACCGCTTGCTCGGCATGCTGGGTCATTTCAGCTTGGTCGGTCTTGTGACCGCCCACAGGGTCCAGAAGCTGCTGGGTTTGATGTCAGCAGCTGCAGCGGTAGTTCCTCTTGGCCTGCTGAGGGCACGCCCCCTGCAGTGCTGGTTCAATGCCTTCTGTCTTCACCCGAAGGGCGACAGGCAGGTGATGCTGCATGTGTCCCGGGCTTGCATTCGAGCCCTGCACCCTTTGAGGGACCGGGAGTTCTTGCTCCGGGGTGTCCCACTGGGGGGCCTTCCCCACAGGAGACGGTCATTTCGACAGATGCGTCCCTGACAGGCTGGGGAGCTGTCTGGGAAGGACGGACGGCGAGGGGCATGTGGCAGCCCCCATGGACGTTGGAGCACATCAACGTCCTCGACCTGAAGGCCATCCATCTTGTCTTGCAGAGATTCCTGCCGGTGTTGCAACACCAACACGTTCTCGTGAGGATAAACAGTACTGTGGCAGTGTACTATGTCCACCACCAAGGGGGAACAAGGTCCCAGAGGTGCCTCCAATCAACTCAATCGTTGAGCAGCTAGATGTGTCTGTTCAGGGCACGCTGAATAACGCCAGGACTCCATCCACTAGAGCTTGCTACGCACTCAGGTGGGGGATCTTTTCAGATTGGTGTGCTGGCATGGGCCTCGAGCCAGCGGCTTGCCCCGTGCCACGAGTTTTGCGTTTCTTGCAGTCCGAATTGGATCAAGGCAAGGCGGCCAGTGCCGTGACAGTCTATGCTTCGGCCGTTTCGGCCTTTCACCAGGGTGTGGACAATGGTCCCCTTGGGAGGCATCCCTTGGTTTGCCAGTTCTTGAAGGGAGCCCGCCGGTTGCGTCCAGGTCGCACTTGCGGGCACCGGGCTGGGATCTGCCCACGGTTTTAACATCACTTACTGTAGGCCCGTATGAGCCTATTTGAGACGCAGATTTGCGTTCCTTGTCGCTTAAGACTGCCTTTCTCTTGGCGCTCTGTTCTGCGAAACGTGTCAGTGAGCTGTGTGCTCTCTCCGTTAGTGACGACTGCCTTAGGTGGCAGGCAGGAGGTGCTAGCGTGTCACTTTGGCCGAATCCAGCTTTCCTGCCAAAGGTTCTTAATCCGCAGTCCATTAACCAGGTCCTGGAGGTGACTCAATTCCAGCCTTCTTCCACCTCACAGGCACAGCACTACAAGTTGCTGACCCTGTGCCCAGTCAGGGCCTTGAGGGCCATTTTTGGCCCGTACGCAGTCCTTGCGGAAGGCGCACTCTCAGCTTTCATCTCTTACGGTGCAGCAAGGCAGGGGCTTCCACTCTCCAAGCAGAGACTCTCGCATTGGCTGGTGGAGGTTATTTCCCATGCTTACACGGCGCAGGGAATACTGATTCCTTCTGGTACGAGGGCTCACTCTACCAGGAGTATGGCTACGTCTTGGGCTGCCCTTAGAGGTGTAGCAGCAGACGATATCTGTGCAGCGGCCTCATGATCGACGCCATGCACTTTTACCCGTTTTTACAGGGTGGATGTCACTCGCCCGCCTCCAGTCGGCGATGCCGCCCTCATGTCCGTGACCGAGCGAGGTTTTAATAATTGATTCTGGGTTCCTCGCGACCCTTTTGGTATGTGTCATCCCTTTTTAGACCGTAGTGACGGTCAGAGTGAGGTCGAAACAGATCGTAGGTTACGAATGTAACTATGGATCTGTGAGACCGAGGGATGACCGTCACTATCCTTGTCGCTCGGACCATTCTGAGGCGTTCAGGGATAGGAGACTGACCCGGGAGCATTCTCTGCTATTTATTAACGCAAGTCGTTCTGCTTCCGGAGGTCATGGACATGACTATTTTGACATATGGTCTCGGTGATAGGCAGAACGAAGGTGATCATTCCTTTTTAGACCGTAGTGACGGTCATCCCTCGGTCTCACAGATCCATAGTTACATTCGTAACCTACGGTCCGGGGCCTTTTCAGACACTTTGAGGCAGTCAGCTATACCTTGAGATTTTTAAGTTTCTCATCTAACTAAAAACATCTATGCAATCCTAGGATGTTCTTTTATTGTTTTTACAAAGTGCCATTGATACATTCTCTTTTAAAACATATATTTGGAAACTAGTTGATTAAAGGTTTCTAATGGTGTCACTTAGCCTATGTTTATAGGACAAAAACTAGCAGAGATTGAGATGTGTGTTTGGAGCAGTTTTTCAAATCCCAAGGGAGAGATTTAGACTCCAGAGGGTTAATTGCATTCATAATCTTTTGGGATACAGTCATGCTAAGCCAATGTTTACATAGCGTTTGTTATGTTACACGACTAGAAATTACTGTCGCTTTGTAGCGAGACACATTAGCAAGCGATAAATGACAGTGCTACACTGTATAGCAGTACCGCATCACAATCCGTACAGCGGCGCTTCCGTAACAGAAATCCGGACAGTAACACTTTGTAAGAAATGTACAATTAATAACTTCAAGGTCAAACCGTTGAAACCCGTGTTTTGCCCTCTTTGATCTTCTAAACACCTTGACCTAATCAAAGCCGACTGAAGACGACATTTTATCACAGTACAAGTACAGTACAGTATAAGTACAATGACAACCAACGGCATTTCAAAAATGGCGGTGGGCAATGATCTCGCGTTGACTCCGTTGAAGGAGGGAAGCGAGTCAGCGAATTAAATGAATGTTTTGGTCATGTGGTCAATAGTATTGTAGATAAACATAATGGTTATTGATATTGAACGTTTTTAATCTAAATTGCGTGTTATAAGGTCAATAAAACGCCATTTTAATGACGGTTTAAACAACGACTGTACGGAAGACTGTGACATGTAACATAGTTCCCCACATAGCGCCAGTGAGGGAAACCGTCATTTATGAGCATTTCATTGGCCCAAAATAAACCAATCAAAGCTAATAGAGTGAAGATAACAATCTTCCCCAGCAACTGAAACATCAAAACTTCATTGGTCTAGTTTAGTAAGCCTCAAGTGACGTTTTTACATGTCCGGAAGCGAACTTTCGTGTACGGAAGTTGATGCAGTACTGCTAGTTGTAGCAGGAAAGCTAGTAGGCTAGTCCAAACAGGAAAACATAGGCCTACTGGCTGTCTGATTTAGCTTTAACAGGTTAAAACATGCAACCATTGGGTTAACGTGAAGTCAAGGAGGATGTCTATTTATCAGTTTAACATAACAGTAGCCTACCTTCAACTTCGGACACAGTTTCGACGTGATCATCCTGCACAGCCCGAAGTATGGTAATTGGGGAGGCAGTAGTTGGCGTCTCCGTTGCCACGGCACCTGCAGGCTGAGAGACTCCGCTCTCTCTCCCCCCCTCAATAGAGCGTTTGCAAAGCATTTTGGGATTTGAGTTCTCTAACTAGGAATTTAAGATATGTACACAGTCTTGTACCTTTCGCTTTTTTTACATTTTCTGTTCATTTTTCTCACTCGAAATTACAAGTTATATGCTTGAGTCACATCGTAGCTGGTTAGCCTAAGGAATGGTCTAAAACTCTTTATATCCGGATTTTTCCAGAAGTCAATGGGAGAAATGAATGAGAAATTTTCTTCCGGACAAGTACCTCTCTCGGAGGAGGGGCGGGACTGTGGAGCTCTGTGGAGTAATCGGTAAATTTCGACATTAAAACTGATTTTACGCTATTGTATTCCTCAAGGAGGCAAATGTTTTCGACCAGAGAAAACTGGCTGGAGCGCCCGCTGTCGGCCATTTTTTTAAGTTCGCTTAGCGTCTTATTTACCCATAATGCAATGCGACTTACACTGACTAACTAAAGACAGACTCTGGCTTATTTCGTGCAACTGTCTTGTTCCAGGGTCTAAAGCTAGACTGTCTTACTGTTAGTCACTGTTTTAAGTCAGTGTCTATGTTTATGCAACCGGCATAGATACGCCAGTTGCACCATCTAGGCTTAAGCCTTCTTTTCGCTAAGACCGGGCGTAAATCTCACGTCTACTCAGTAGTAGGCGTAAGTTCTTAAGACCAACATTTGAACACTTTTCACAGGCGTTTCTACAGCGCAAACTACATTGTTATTATTCCCAAGCTCGGCCAACTAGCACCCGTTTTAGGTTGACACTTCACTATGCCAGCCTGGCAATCATTTATAGGGGCTTTCGGTATCATTCACAAATTAAAAACCTTTACTAACAGCTTATTTTACATTCCTAATAGCATAACCATACACTTGGAAACATTTCAAAGATGCATAGGTATCTAGCCCGCCCTACAATTACGTTTAGTGCATAAAAATAAACCGTGTAAGCTAACGTTACATTTGTTAGATAATTGCCTACCTGTTACGGCATTGCATTCCTAGCACAACGTGGCTGGTTGGCTGACGTTATTCTGTATTCCAATGGGTCTAGCTCTTTACAGAGCATAATGTAAACTTTTTACCTGCATTTTACAGTGCAGATAACGCTTCTACCAGTTATGTTGTTCTGCCACAGCCTATGGGTAGCCTTATATCTGAAAAGATAAAGCTATCCCAGCAAGCAAATAACGTTCTGCTAACTTTCAGTAACATTAGGTTTTGGTTCCCCTATGGTTCGTTTTTCAGCAACCTACTAATAACGTTTAGAGAACGTTATCTCCAGGTTGTCAAAACAAATAACGTTCCCCTAACGTTTTTACAACTAAAGAAAAAAACGTTATATTCTGGTTGAATCCCAGCAAGCAAATAACTCCAGGTTATCAAAGTTCCCCGAACGTTAACAACTAAAGAAAAAAACGTTATATTCTGGTTGCATTTCTCTTTTCACACAACGTTGCTACTTAGTTGTTCTTTGGTATCTTATTTGTATAACCATATCGGTATTCTCTGGTTATGTGCGTGGGGTTGATTATTGTTGATGAAAATCGCCCCAGAGTTTCTATGAGTTTCCAATTGAACACGGCCAGCAGCCACACTGCAACTTAGTCGGAATAATTTCTTGCAAAATCGACGTATAGCCCTATTCTATTCTTCCCCCCTCTGTTGGATTGATATTCGGCCGACCAGAGCCAGCCCGTCAGCTAAAGGGGCCAGCGCGAGAAGAAGCTAAACTTCCATCTCGGGTCCGTGAAAAAAACTGCCAGTTCTGGGGTGTTGGTGTGTTAGCAGACTCAACCTCGCTAACTTTAAGACATTTGGATAACACAGAGATAAAGTTACTCACGTAGGCTACTGACTGTATGGTATCGATCACATTCTTCACATCGTTCTCCATGGACTTGTTCCATTAAGTCCAACAGGCTTTTAAAAAAACACTGTACAGGGTAAACCGGGTGGAAGAGCTAGCTAGCCATAGTCCCAGGCAGGCACACAACGATTTCATGCTAACTAATCTGACGAATAGTGTTGGATTAATCCATTATCGATTAGAGTGGCACCTGAAATCAGGGCTGTACACTGCGAGCAGGTCGTCGCATTTGCGCGTAAATATATATTAGTGTGAATATAAAATTTAAAATGCTCGCACACGTGCGTGTACTGATTTCAACCCTTTCATTCGCATTTTGCTCCTAAAATGAATCCACACCAAGTGGATGAAAGTATAGTACAATTTTCGCGCATCTAATTTCAGAGTTGACAACTCTTACGCACCTGGCTAGACACTCATGCTTTCAGCATCAACCTCGCAAGAAATGTCACTCCAAATCCAGTCTTCTTTTTTCTTCAATCTGTTCGTAATTAGTTGGTGACTATGCGATTACCGGTGAAACGGTAAAAATGCTATAAATGATAAATAATGTTGACTGTAACAATTACCGTGTTCATTTCAAATAGGCTATTATTATCACGGTTGATATAGCTAAACATGGTGTGGAAACCGTGCGTTAAATTCCTCCCAGCTTCACCCAAGCCTGCATTTGACATAGGCCTGGTAGACTTCTATGAACAAAGATGGTATCCTGATTCAGTTGTCTAAATGATGTATAACCACGGATCAGTGTAGGCTGCATCTGCTTTAAAAAGGCGGAACATATTCATCGCAAATATGCGCTGTATCATATAGCCACTCTGCGTCTTTTTATGGCTACATTCACATTAAATCCATTCCACTAACGTTATCAGGAGGAGAATACCGTAACGTTTTATTTTCAGCACTGGTTGTCACTCATTGGATAGCCTATAACATATAAAGGCTACCAGACTCCAAGACAAGTCATGGTAGAGTAAGTTAAGCACCCAGCCAACTAAAGATGACCAAGAAAAAAGTGAACGGACAACTCATAATGCCATGCTACGGTGGCTACCTAAATCATAGAAGTTCACATTGCTGGACACTCATCTTTTCTATTACACCGGAACTATTTGTCTTTCTCGTTGTAAGTATTTTGAATTTTTGAATATATAACATTCATGTTATTGAATGAAAACATGTAGGCTATCCTTGAACTATGCATTTATATTTTCCTAAAACCGAATGAAATCTAATTATGTCCACGTAGGCTACGGTACTGCTTAAAGTGACAGGCACTCAATTAGACCTACACACCACCCCTGTAATATCATTAAAGACAAGTGTTAGTGTAATCAATATGAAGTATTCAAATTATTTAGAATTTTAAGCTATAAGTAATTATGCAGAACCTTTAATGTTATGAATTGTTCACAAAATGTATACAAATTCTGAATTCAAAATATGAAATAGAAACCAGACAACCCATTTTCTGTGTGTGTGCAGGGTTTGAGCAGAGACTAGGATTGCCACTGCTGTGAATGATCTGTATCCTGCTTAAGGCAATAAGGTTTTCAAGGAAATTTCATAGTGCTCCTAAATTTTTTTCTGTGCTCCTAAATTTTTTCATTTAGGAGCACCTATGCTCCTAGTGAAAAAGCTAAGCGTACAGCCCTGCCTGAAATGCATTCATGTTTTTAAAGCTTTATTTGTTATGAAAATATGATGATGAGGACTCCAATGAATTCTTTCTCAAACGTTGAGACTGCATCTTAAACAGCACAATGTTCCCGGGGGAGAATTGTTTTATATTAACACGTAGTCCAAGTTATAGCCTATGTTACTGTGCTGTTCACTCAGCCTATCCCACAATTCCCAGTCCCAATTTAAAACAAAATAAACCAAAATCCATCATAATTCTGAACCGAGGACTTTTAATGGCATACGATGCAATAAAAACAGACAGTTTTGAATGTTGAAACAGTGTGTTAGGCTAGCGCCTGCTCTGCTTATGTTTTGATCTGACTAATTGTTTATTATAGGAAAAGACACCGTAGACAAGAAAGTATTAGACCTAACCGCATTTAAATACTTAGCTGACACATAGTCATAGTAACGGGCCGTATTTGTCGCAGTTCAGCAAGCAGCTAATGGTAAGTGAAGAAACATACATGCTATATATAGTCATTGCATTAGTCATCAGAGACGTTCGCTCTCCCAGGTTACAGATAGGCTGTCATCGCAGACGGCGAGTGTGCAGCGAGCCATGCCTGGATGTGACGATATATTCTACATATTTTTTCCCCCTTTACACTTTGTTGCTGGGAGGTTAGGGGAACGTTAATGCAACCAAATATTGTAAAGTTCCCTAAAGGGTAGGAGAATGTTCTGCTAACCAAAATAAACAACCAGAAAAAAACGTTGTATTTTCGTCAAGAAAACTTTCCTGGGGAACCTTGTGGCAACTTTCGCAACTTTCAGGCAACGTTTTCCTAACCAGGAAAAAAACGTTTTAAAAACGTTCTCCTAACCAGAAATTGTTAGCTGGGATAATGCATCTCCTTTGCTTATTCTATATCAAGACATAATGAGAAGGAAGTAATTGTTAAGTTATTTATTTAGCGAGTAAAATAGGTGCCACTTCCACGCATTAGGCTATGTCATTCACTTTATGGTTATGGTTATGGTTATGGTTATTTAGCAGACGCCTTTGTCCAAAGCGACATACAAATAAATAACAATACAAATTAAATTAACAGTGAACAATTACAAAATAGGGAGAATAGTAATATTATCAGTAAAACAATCATTTTAAGCACTAACCTAATGAGAAATAAAACAGTGAAATGAGAATAGCAATCAAATAAGTCACTCAGTTAATTATATATAATAATAATAACTAAAGCATGGTATGGCTAAATTTAAAGACAATAGCAAAATAAATGTCAAATTCTATCAATGGACAAATTATAACAAAACAATACTATTATACAAACCATAACACATCACAAACTCAAAGGACTAAGTGCATATTAAACAAATATGCCTTAAGACCCCTCTTAAAAGATCCAAAGCTGTTGCTGGAACGGAGAGCACTGGGCAACTCATTCCACCAACACGGAACCACTGAAGAATAGGATATACAGTACAATTTGACCTAGCATGTATGGTTGGTCGACATAACAGACGCTCCTCAGAAGATCGCAATGGGCGGTTGGGAATGTACATCGTGATTAAAGAACTGAAGTAGCTGGGAGCAGATCCAATCAGTGTCCTATAGGCCAGAGTGAGAGATTTAAATTTAATTCTGGCTACTATAGGGAGCCAGTGGAGAGTAACTAGGAGAGGGGTTACATGTGTCCTCTTTGGCTGATTGAAGACCAGTCGTGCTGCAGCATTCTGAATCAACTGTAGTGGTCTTAAAGGGATATTCCGCCATTTGTGGAAATACGCTCATTTTCCACCTTCCCTCAAGCAAAACAATCGATATTTACCTTGTTCCCGTTCATCCAGCCATTCTGTGAGTCTGGCGATACAACTTTTAGCTTCAGCCTAGCATAGATCATTGAATCGGATTAGACCATTAGCTTCTCGCCTGCTAGCTTCATGTTTAAAAGTGACTAATATTTCTGGTAATTTTCCCATTTAAAACGTGTGTCCTCTCAAGTTAGAAAGTGCAATAAGACCAACTGAAAATGAACCCTGCCGTTTTTCTAGGCTGATTTGACATGGAACTACATTCTCATCTGGCGTAATAATCAAGGCAACTTGCAGCTACTGGCACTACTACTGCTTGATGTCTATGGGGACTATTTTCAGATGCTGCGTACGATATCACTGCGCCTATGGTACGTTTGCAAGTTGCCTTGATTATTACGCCAGATGAGAGTGTAGTTCCATGTCAAATCAGCCTAGAAAAACGCCAGGTTTCATTTTCAGTTGGTCTTATTGCACTTTCTAACTTGAGAGGAGACACGTTTTAAATGGGAAAATTATCAGAAATCTTAGTCACTTTTAAACATGAAGCTAGCAGGCGAGAAGCTAATGGTCTAATCCGATTCAGTGATCTATGCTAGGCTGAAGCTAAAAGTTGTATCGCCAGACTCACAGAATGGCTGGATGAACGGGAACAAGGTAAATATCGATTGTTTTGCTCGAGGGGAGGTGGAAAATGAGCGTATTTCCAAAAATGGCGGAATATCCCTTTAATACACAAACAGGTAGGCCAGCTAACAGAGAATTACAGTAGTCCAGTTTGGAGATAACCATTGCCTGTACAAGAAGCTGAGTGGAATCTCGGTTTCCTCCGAACGGGGGACGTGATTGACAGCAGAGAATCTTTAAAACAAGTTGTCATTGTTCCGTAGGCATTCACATGGACGCGCATCGCTAAGACCGGGCGTAGTTAAGACCAGGCGTAAGTTCTGCTGGTGCAACCGACTTTAGTTGAATTCTAAAGACTGGTCTTAACAAAGACCAACTTAGCAGTTAGGACCAGACTTAGTAAAGACCAGTTGGTGCAACCGGCCCCTGGTGCGGGCCTTAACAAGGGAACTCATGGGATTGGATGAAAATATATCGCACTCTCTCGCTATTTGTTCAGACAGTCTGTCAATCAAATCACATAGCCGACAGCGGTAGTAGTCGAGAAAGATCGGGGAAGGAGAAGCAGGAGCAAATAATAAATAGTTAAGTAAAATGTTATTAAAGACACTAGTATTTTTCATTCGTTTGGAAATAGTTAGGCCTTGAAGGCCCTGACGGTCCGCCACTGCAGTGCATGAAAATGCACTGTACTGTTCTTCCTAGGCTTCTTTTTCTTCTTCTTCTTCTTCTTCTAACACACGCAATTCAGCTTGAACCGTTTAACGTAGAAACTTCACTCAAACTGTATTACGTAGGTCTTACTTAGGACATGTGTGCTATGACTTTTCAACTTTGTAACTTTTATACTTTTTAAACTATTAAATAAAAACTATTAAAATTTCCCCACAGACTTAACATTGCGATTATGACATCATAATAGGGCAATTAGAATCTTGTGCCAGGTGGCCAGGCCACCTGGGCACCAACTGTCAGTTTCTCTGGCTTTAAGCATACAATCTCTCTGAAGACTACATATCCTGTTAAACTGTTTCCTCTGTCCACAACTGTTTCAAAATAAGAGTCCTCACTGCAATAATACACTATTAAATCATTTAACCATATAACTACTCAACTATTTAACTGTTCAACCATTCCAACTGTCAGTTATCATCAACTATGCCTCCAGTCAACTACATGAAACCTCCATTTACCTAGCAACCAACATAGCAACCATTAAAATTAAGCGTTTATGACCGTTTCCATAGCAACCAACATGATTTTACTACAGTAACTTCTTTAATCCTGATAGTGGCCACCATGGATACCCTATCAACAAATGTTTCAAAATATAAGTCCTCACTAGCAAGTTAGCTAGTTAGCATGGTTAGCATTGTTAGCATATTTAACATTTTTAGCATAGCTGCTAGGAATGATTAGCTAAGTTAGCTAATCAACCTAGTTAGCATTGTTAACATAGTTAGCATTTTTAACATAACTGCAAGAAATCATCAACTAAGTTAGCTAATCAATCTGGTTAGCATTGTTAACAAATTTAGCATTGTTACCATAGTTAGCATTTTAGCATTACTGCCAGAAATCATCAGCTAAGTTAGCTAATCAACCTGGTTAGCATTGTTAGTAAAGTTAGTATCGTTACCATAGTTAGCATTGCTAACATAGTTAGCATTTTTAGCATAACTGCTAGTAATCATTAGCTAAGTTAGCTAGTCAACCTGGTTAGCACTGTGAGCATAGTTAACATTTTTACCATAACTGCAAGAAATCAGTAGTTCAGTTAACCAATCAACCTGGTTATCATTGTTACCATAGTTAACATTTTAACATGAACAGAAATCATTAGTTAAGTTAGAACTGGAATGTTTCAGCTTTAAACTGTCTACCTTCACACTATCAACTTTCTTTAAACTATGCAATCACCAACTTTACCCTAGCTACACCTTAGTAACCATATCTACATTATCTATCATACATTTTAGCATTTTCATGCAGTGGTAATTCCTTGGAATTGAATTTCTAATTTAAATTATATTATAATGCTGCCCTATGGAGCACAGCCAGCAATCTTATACAGTAGTGCCTTTTGCAGTGGGTACACAAATCAGACCGAACTGTACCAAAACGTTCCGTACCAAAACGTAACGTACTGAACCGAACTGTACCGTACTGCTCGGTGGAAACGTAGCTTTAGATTCCAAATTGTCACAGGTCTTCGCACCACAGGTGCTCGGGCCCGCCATCGCCGCTTGCGGCTATATTTTAAGTGATGCTATTGTAACACACAATTATAGGCTAATATCAAGTTGATTTGCTCACTTGCATCTCTCAAATGTGTGTTTTGCTAACCTATCTAGGCTATGGCATAAGCATTTAGATCATTTAGGCTTACTATTGGGTTTAACGTCATTATTTTCTCTCACATATTTCTTAAAGTGACAGGCACTCAATTACACCTACTGTACACAACCACAACTGTTAAAAATATATAATTTTAAGTAGAAATACTATATCGGGATATATATCGTTATCGTGGTATAGAATTGCCTTTATCAGGAAATAACTTTTTGTCCATATATCGCACAGATAGATAGATAGATAGATAGATAGATACAATAGATAGATACAATAGATAGATAGATAGATAGATAGATAGAAACATGACATTGTTGAGGGAACATCCAGAGCATAGAAGTGTTAAAGAGTAATGCCTGGAGTGCATGCTAGTGGAAAATGGTGTCTATGCCTACAGATCTCAAGCTGATTTCAAAGAAGATTTTTTTCTGAATTATTCTCCATATAATTGCAGTAAATATGTTTTTGACATAACTTTGTATACCTTTATACCTCTCTTTCTGAACAGATTATTACAACTCCCTGATTTTCTGACATCATTTAAAGTGAGGCATGTATGAGGCAAGGCTTTCATAAGACAGTTCCTGAGCACTCACAGTTAACTGTGGAAGCCCTTCATCTCTGGCCAAGAAAGGAGTTTTGTAAGATACTCAAGATGTAATTAGATGGAAAGAATTAAGGACCTGAATCTAACTAAAGAGCATAACATCCAATCTAATTACATTGGCCTTTAATGAATCTATAATTAGGAGAGGAGTGCTGAACACAAACTAAGCATTGTGGAGTGAACTTCTGCATAGGCCATGCTAACTGAAACCGCCTTTGTATGTGATTAAAGTCCAGTTGGAAAAAATTACATTTTGAAATATGGTTATGTTTACGTTATGTCTTTATACAAGAGCATCTCAATCTACCAAAGGGGTTCACTGTAAACCAGGTGGGCCTTGAATGATACCCATTCACCAAAGATAAATAAACAACAGTCTGTACTATCAGACCATTCATTATCAGCATAGGACCCGTGATTCAGGTTTTGAGTTAAAAAAAAAAAAAAATCATTCACGTACTGTCATCAAAGACTTTAAAGTTCCCTTTTCAAGGCATGTTCTCCAGACCAGGATGTGTCAGACTTTGCATGTCACACACACACACACACACACACACACACACACACACACACACAGGGTTTTTTATGATAGCTAACATACTTTTGTTTTCTAACGTTTTCAAAACTTTGACAAAAGTCCTGTTGATTTCACATACTCAATGAACACATGTCTAGAATGCTTGGGCTACATTTTCTTTACAGACAAGTTTATCCAATACTACATGGATACTTATGGATATTTCTGGTCTTATTTTCAAATACTTAAACATAGTAGGCTATTGCCTCAAAAGAAAACTAATGTTCAAAACTTACAGTTTTTTTCTGATTGCTTAAGCACATTTTTTGCAACTATTGGCATTTTTGCAAAACTCTACACACAAATAACAAAACATTTCACCAAATCATCAAAACATTGTAGTTCTGTTACAGAAATGAACACAGCTTGACTAACTCTTCACACCTCTGTAAAAATGGTGTTTTTGTATCAAACAGTAAACACAAGCCGTCTTCTACTAAGCACACAATGTGTCAACTACACACTGATGGTATGACTACAAGACACATCTGGCTTTTGCTTTCTCCGTGCACAAGGTAGGCTACAGTATGTCTGTTTGAGGTCATACTTTTATCATAGTTCTGTAAACATACAGGGATCCAAACTTCAAGTAGCCTATTGGTGTTTATTCACACTCATCTAAACAAATACAAAGTCAAAACATAAAATAGTAATTTCACTGAGGCAAAAAAAAAAAAAAAATCTGTTTACATCATGACGTCTCTCAAGGTACGGCCACAAAATTTCATCTACATCGCATGCAATGTCCTCCCGTCCAAGGCACTGGGCTCCTTGTCCTAATCCTATTCTTCCTCCTCTTTCTCCTACTTCTTCACCTCCACGTCCTCTTCCTAGGCCTCCTCTAATTCTCACTCTTCCTGCTAGCTCCATTGTCGGATATCTTACCTGTGCCTTATTTACACTGCTTAGGCTGATTTCAAAGTGAACTAATTATGTAAAACAGTTTTCATGATGTGACCGTGTGCTATACAGTTGGCAAAACAGTGTAAATAATAATAAATGTGTGTATCATTTTGCTAGGAGTGTGTTGGAAATTTGGAAATTGAGTGTAAGCAGTGAGTTGTGTTTAAAGTTCTGCAAAAAGAGTGTTGTGCAATGAATTGTGCCTACAGTTTTGCAAAGTGTGTGTTACAAAATTGCAAACTTAGTGCAAAGCAGTATTTGTGCTTTTAGTTTTGCTAACTCAGTGTGTGGTTTTGCTATACGTATTAATAGTTTTAGAAATTGTGCTACAAGAATCACGATCAGCGCTTAAGCATTCAGACACAACTGTAATATAATAAAACTCAACTTCTGAATAACAGTTGCTCAAAATCTGCACTGAAATTGTTGATAAGCATTGGTGACAGGACAGTTTGTTGAATAACTGAGAAATGGTTGGTGCATTGTAGAAGTATGTAAAATAGATTAACCATAGTTGATTACCATCACAATTGGAGACATAGCCTGATGTTGAAGTACTTTCACTGCAATTACATGGACATCAACAATACTGTAAAAAGGAGCGTTTTGGGTTGATTTTGTTTCATGTGAAGAACAACACAGTGGAACAGAGAGAGAAAAGAAAACAAGAGGGTGTGGACTTTTGGATCCAAGTGTTATTTAGGTCACTGCCGGATAGGCCTATCACTGGCAGCTGGCAGCTTTAATGTGGCTATTATTGCAAGTAGGTACAGTATAGAACAAACAGGGTATTGGGCCAATGACTCGTGGCCTGGTTGGTGCGTTAGTTCCAGAGTATCTACCCTAGTGCAAAACGTTTTCAGTCCCATTCAGACCATCATCAGTGCACTATTATCATTATTGGACTATAATTGCAAGTAGACACTAGTACTACACTAGGCTTACCAAGTGTGTTTGAGTGTGTGTTGAAAGTATTCAAACAAGGTACGAGGGCTCCAGTTGCGATCAAGTATTTTAAAAAGAATTGAGGAGGCATGTGGGGATATTGACAAGTCATCGTGCCAGGCCTGGATACGGCATTCCAGAAGATGTTTTCCCCGGTGCCTTAGACAGGAGGACATGCGATGTAGATGCAATCTTGTGTCTCATACTATTTTGTGCTTTGACTTTGTTTTGATGAGTGTGAATGAACACCAATACCTGAAGTTTGGATTCCTGTATGTTTAACTATGACAAAAGTATGTCCTAAAACTGACATACAGTACTGTAGCCTACCTTGTACACAGAAGTTTGGATTCCTGTATGTTTAACTTTGACAAAAGTATGTCCTAAAACTGACATACAGTACTGTAGCCTACCTTGTACACAGAGAAAGCAAAAGCCAGATGTGTCTTGTATTCATACCATGGTGTGTAGTTGGCACATTGTGTGCTTAGTAAATGATGGCTTGTGTTTACTGTTTGATAAAAAAAATTTATGAAGGTGTGAAGAGTTAATCAAGCTGTGTTCGCTTTTGCAAGAGAACTACAATGCTTTGATAATTTGGTGAAAGGTTTTCTTATTTGTGTGTAGAGTTTGGCAAGTAAAATAGCCAATATTGTAGTTACAAAAAATGTGCTTAAAGGGATATTCCGCCATTTTTGGAAATAAGCTCATTTTCTACCTCCCCTTGAGCAAAACCCTTCAGCCTAGCATAGATCATTGAATCGGATTAGACCATTAGCTTCTCGCCTACTAGCAACATGCTTAAAAGTGACTAAGATTTCCGGTAATTTTCCCATTTAAAACGTGTCTCTTCTCAAGTTAGAGAGTGCAATAAGACCAACTGAAAATGAAACCTGCCGTTTTTCTAGGCTGATTTGACATGGAACTACACTCTCATCTGGTGTAATAATCAAGGGAAATTGCAAACGTACCATGGGCGCAGTGATATCACGCACTACTTACTGTTTGTTGCCTATGGGGACTATTTTCAGATATCAAAAGTGCAGGACTCAAAGTTCCGCCCTTCTGGTATAGAGTTCTGCCGGCACACCAAACCAAGCCCACATGCCTCCAAGGAACACCTCAGTGGGTAGTACACGCATCTTGATTTGCCACAGTGTACGCCTCGGGCCACTTGGTGAAATAGTCCACAGCCACAATGATGTAACAGTTTCCCCGTTGTGTCAAGGGCAGGGCTCTACAGTGCACCCATTTCACTCGCATTTGTGACACACATGTGAGTGCCTCTTGCAGCCCACGATAAGGAGAGCATCACGTACAGACGCAACATGAGTTAAGCGTTCTAAAATGTATCAAATAACATGGCAGCAAAACAACGTTCTAAAATGTATCAAACATTAAAACCACACTAAAAGCTCCGCAAAGCAGGCAGTACAAAGTTCTACAATGTATCAAACACTAAAACAGCGCGAAAAGCCGTGACTCAGAGGGCTAACTCTGAAGTGGCCAAACTGCGGCCCGCCACACACTCTAATCCGGTCCGCCGAGCATGCATTAGTTTATCATAGGCTCAGCTAGCCCTAGGAGGACACCACACAACAAACACTCACTAGCCCTGAAGAAGTAGCATCGCTACGAAACGTCGGCGTTTTTACATTTTAGACTTCCCCCACATTTTAGATCCTAGTCTTTTAACTTTCCCTACCCTGTACCCCAATTTAATTCCCCAACCACTAGTTATCTCACTTAAGTCTTGTTGTTTTTGTTTTACTTTACTACCTATTTCTTGTCCAACCTTTTTCTTTGCCCCACACCTTACCATTCCCTTACCTTAACCCTTTACACATACCTTTATTGGAGTTATTTATTTCTTGCTTTGACCCTAGCCCCCCCTTTAGCACAATACACCTCACTTTTTCCCCCCACTCATTTTGTTTGTCCCCTTGCACATATACACACGCTCTCTTTTTTATTTTCTGTCCCAATTGCCCCTTCCCTACACTACCTACACACCTTTTCTTTATTTTGTGGTTACATTTTTCCTTTATTTGTCCTTACACCTACACACATCTCTCACTCATTCCTACACTTACATTCATAACTAACATTTCACTACACTTCCCACCTCCATTTTCCCTTGAGGCCCATATTTTATTTTCCGTTTTTTATTTCTTAATTTTTATTTCCATTTATCTTCACTTGAATCTCCTTCCCCCTCTGAGTCATCCATCCACCTTGACACACCATGCCCACCACCACTGCCCCTCCCAAACATGTAGTTAGATCCACCCATAGGGCCCCCCTGTCCAGACCCCAACCCCCACCCCCCCACACACGCAACCACCACCTCTACTCCCCCGCACACAACCCCCACCTTTACTTCCTCACACAACACGCACTGCATTTAGACATCCCCACACACGTCCACTCCTACCCACACCTCCACCCAACACTAGATACACCAACACACATAGTTATTCTAGGCCCACACATACACACACATATGCATACACCCACTGTAACATGCACACAAGAGTTCCCACCACTAGCACCCTCCACTACACCACCACACACCACTGACGACACATTAGCTCATACACTCCCCCACACCACCACCGCTCCTGTTCCCACACCACGCACTCACACTACACCAACACCAGACTCAAGTCCACCCCAAGATACAGTAGTACAGACACTAGATAACAATACAACACATAGCACTAAAAACACACACACACACACACACACACACACACAACTAGACACACACTAGCTTCAACACACTCCACTAACCCAGTACTAGTCCTCACACACTCTACACATACCCAAACATTAGCACCCACAGCCACTCCACCACGCACACCCCACATACATGCAAACAATCACCTACATTTAACAGCTCACCGGAGATCCCCTACATATCCCGCATCACAACCACACACTCCACCCCCCACATACAGTCACACATTACCAGTACACAACCACTACCCCAACGTCCACAACCACGGCCACGCACCAGACTACAAATAGAAATCCACCACACATTACACAGCCAACCTGACACCCATATTCCCCCCACTAGTACACAGTCACTTCTACACACCAACACACACACACTTTTGTCACCAGCAGGGGGCGCTATTCACCACCACTGTGTTTCCTTCTCTCCTGAGGAGCAACACGTGTCCCACCCAACAAATATCCAGACGAGGAACTATAGTTAAAAATACAGAAGCTTTATTTTAAACCCTATGAGCCCTAGACTGTTTTAAGGGCATTTTCACTACCTCTAGTTAGAAGCATTTATCCTGGTCATTGTAAGTGCCATTCACACATGCTACATATTGTTTTTTTCAGCACAGTCTAGGCTACCCAGATCTGCCACAATATCATGTATAAATACTTGCATTGATTTGATTTAGATTTTTAAATAATACAAATTTGAAAAGCATACTATACAAATTCTTACATTTTGACGTGTATCTCACCACAACAAGCTGACAGCTCAACACGACTTGCATGGTTGTGTAGGCCTGACTGTCCTGAAAATGGCAATATGAGAACCATGGTGAAGGTATACTTTGGGGCTGAGCAATTTACAGAAATATGTGGTGTGTGCCTTCCAGAAATAAATGGCAATTTTTATTTAGCGCTGAGAAATGACTTTTTGACACCTTTTGTGCTATTTCTGACACTAGCTGATCTGACCTGACTTGTTTGCGTGGTAGCACACATGACATGCACAGATGATGATTCTCTAATAGTTTTAATGCATTGCAATGAACAAAGTAAAGGCAAAAAAAGTGTTTATTTGTCAAACAAATTTGGATGCAATATGAGTCTTGAACTGGATACCATACAGGAGTTTGCTAGGATCTCAAAACCGTATTATGAACGTGACTTGCCATAGAGAAACACATGATAACGTTGGATTATGAACATAGGCTATTATGCCACACAAAAACATGGGGTAAGTGGAGCTAAATGTAGTTATTATTTTGCTGTCACTTCGTCTGTTTTATGGCCTAGAATGTTGTATTTGCGTGCCATATCTTTCAGATGGCAGTTTCGCGAGTGAATCAAAAGAGAGTAATGGTAGCCGAAGCTATATGACATTATTATTTGTTTGTCACTTCGTCTGTTTTTATGATACACAAGGATCGATGTATGTGGTATCAATGGGAAGCTCTGTTTCTCTTCTTTCATCTGATATGTGTGTCATGTCTGTGCGATGCGCGATTCGCGAGTAATTCAAGCGAGAGTTCTGGCTGCGCGGGTGAATGCAGAGCAATATAGACTGTAAATATGATATACTTAGATTTAACTTAATGACTGATTTTTTTCCATCTGAATTTTTCCTCTTTTTTTCAGAGGGGAGAAGGCTAAAAACTTGAGTTGTCCGTCCATATCAACTGTTGCCATGAGTACAGTGGGTACGGGTTGAGAATGCACCTTCTCCCGCGGGACTCCCGAAGAGATCCCGCAGTGCGTCAAGCCGATTTTTTTCGAGGCTAAGGCAATGTACCCAAACAACCACCAGGTGGCAGAAAGTTTCAACTGCATTTAATGATGAAGACCGCATATCCGTCAATAGTCGACTCCTTAATCTCACTGAATCATTAAAATGAAGGTGATGACTGGCGAAATTATTCAAACGACACTTCAATGAACCATTGTTGAAATGAATGAAAATGGTTATAGAAATCGCCTACAGCCAGCGTTATAAGAAATATATAAGTAATAGTTAAAGTCTTCTTCCGTATTAAACAGATAGCCTACGGGACGCTCTTTGTTCCGTAGGCTATTTTAAGGAACTACTCAATGCACACACACTGGGTAAACTGGCGCGCTACAAACATTAAAATGTCAAATCATATTTATTTCTCTTTGTCGCCATGATATTGGGGGAAACGCGGAGAGGCGAGATGGTCAGTCCTCGTATTTGTTCTTCGCGTTTCGTTATAAGAAATATATAAGTAATAGTTAAAGTCTTCTTCTGTATTAAACAGATAGCCTACGGGACGCTCTTTGTTCCGTATTTTAAGGAACTGCTCAATTCACACACACTGGGTAAACTGGCGCGCTACAAACATTAAAATGTCAAATCATATTTATTTCTCTTTGTCGCCATGATATTGGGGGAAACGCGGAGAGGCGAGATGGTCAGTCCTCGTATTTTTTCTTCGCGTTTCGTTATAAGAAATATATAAGTAATAGTTAAAGTCTTCTTCTGTATTAAACAGATAGCCTACGGGACGCTCTTTGTTCCGTATTTTAAGGAACTACTCAATGCACACACACTGGGTAAACTGGCGCGCTACAAACATTAAAATGTCAAATCATATTTATTTCTTTCTTTTATTTCTTATTTTAAGGAACTGCTCAATTCACACACACTGGGTAAACTGGCGCGCTACAAACATTAAAATGTCAAATCATATTTATTTCTCTTTGTCGCCATGATATTGGGGGAAACGCGGAGAGGCGAGATGGTCAGTCCTCGTATTTTTTCTTCGCGTTTCGTCATAAGAATATATAAGTAATAGTTAAAGTCTTCTTCTGTATTCTCTGCCACATTCGACAACAGCATTCAAGTTCCTTCTCACGATGACGTGACTTTGCTTGCTGTTGGCCCAGATTAGAACAACATGCTCGAATTCACGAACAGAGTCGCGGCAACGTTGGTAGATACCAGTGATGCGCGGGTACGTGTCTGAACGCCCCGCCGTTTACAACTAACCCGACCGCAACTCGGACCGCAAAAAAAAAATATTGAAATACAGGACCCGACCCGCTTCCCGACCCGCTTATTGTAAAAAGTAGCCTAGTCTAACTTAGTCGTAGCGTCATTGAGCTATGCAAAATTGGTATCTCATATGCATGTAAAACAATAATATAGCCTATATTGCCTAATTATATATAGGCTAGCCTATAATTGCTCAGAATTTGGGAAACATGCATTTAGTCTACCTTTTTTTTGTTCCGTGTCAGCATTCATCCAAAAATGTGGCTGTTTGACTCAACATTGAACATAATTAGCCTAGGATTTTCCTATACAAATTCTGTCTCAGCCGTTCCTCACATGAATGCCTTG